>NC_047017.1:8349841-8649841 GCF_902652985.1 Pecten maximus | reverse complement strand
GTTATCAATTTGAGAACACGATTTGACCTATATTTTTGTATGGCGGGTGTTGTTTGAGAACACGCATTTGACCTATATTTTTGTATGGCGGTGTAGTTTGAGGCACGGATTTGACCTTTATTTTTGTATGGCGGGTGTAGTTTGAGAACACGGATTTGACCTTTATTTTGTATGGCGGGTGTCTTCGATGAAGCAGAAGACGCCTACTCTTCCGGAACACATGGTCTTATGCTCCTTTTACTATCTCTAGAGACTCGATGCAAATATACACATTGTTTTCTCTTTGTATTTTGTCATGTTTGAGTGAGTAATATTATGATATAATATAAATGTGACATATGGTGGAAGTGCTCAGAGGTATCTACTGTATCAAATGAATATTAAACGCCTCTCAGTATCCATTAAAATAGGATTCTATCAAACACAAATTAATATCTATGAAAGCAGTTTCTGTATGACATACAAACGACCAAAATGTGTGATCAAATAGAAGAATGACGATTGATATATTTTTGTCT
Organism: Pecten maximus; assembly: GCF_902652985.1. NCBI lineage: Eukaryota > Metazoa > Mollusca > Bivalvia > Pectinida > Pectinidae > Pecten > Pecten maximus. The sequence continues at coordinate 8,649,323 of NC_047017.1, read as the reverse complement.
GTATTGGGTTACAAACGTAATTATTATTAACTGTTTCTATTCTCCTAAAATATCTGCTTTCTTTCTCGTAAATTGCAATCTATTGAAGTTTGACGATTATTGTGTCGGTCCTGATATATCAAAACATGTTTAATATAAAACATCTACACCTTTTATACCAATATAGAAGTCGTGCAAACTCTCTGAACATTAGCTATACCATGATTAGTACAGGGTACAACAGTTTTCTGTCGGACGCTTTACGAATGATACATACTTGAATGGGGGCCAAATTCAGGGACGGATCAGAGAGTAATTTCACCGAAGAGTCGTAGAGTATTGGCATGCCAACCTTCCGTCCATTATACCGAATTTAGCTATCCGTCCATTATACCGAATTTAGCTATACGTCCATTATACCGAATTTAGCTATCCGTCCAATATACCGGATTTAGCTATCCGTCCATTATATCGGATTTAGTTATCAGTCCATTATACCAGATTTAGCTATCAGTCCATTATACCAGATTTAGCTATCAGTTCATTATACCGGATTTAGCTATACGTCCATAATACCGGATTTAGCTATCCGTCCATTATACCGGATTTAGCCATCTGTCCAATATACTGGATTTAGCTATCCGTCCATTAAACCAGATTTATCTATCCGTCCATTATACCCGATTTAGCTATCCGTCCATTAAACCGGATTTAGCTATCCGTCCATTTTACTGGATTTAGCAATCTGTCCATTATACCGGATTTAGCTATCCGTCTATTATATTGGATTTAGCTAACCGTCCATTATACCGGATTTAGCTATCCGTCCAATATACCGGATTTAGCTAGCCGTCTATTATACCGGATCTAGTTATCCGTCCATTATACCGGATTTGGCAATCCGTCCATAAAACTGGATTTAGTTATCCGTCCATTATACCGGATTTAGCAATCCGTCCATTATACTGGATTTAGCTATCCGTCCATTATACCGGATGTAGCTATCCGTCCATTATACCGGATGTAGCTATCCGTCAATTATACCGGATTTAGCTATTCGTCCATTATACCGGACTTAACTATCCGTCCATTATACCGGATTTAGCTATCCGTCCATTATACCGGATTTATATATCCGTCCATTATACCGGATTTAGTTATCCGTCCATTATATCGGATTTAGCTATCCGTCCATTATACCGGATCTAGCTATCCGTCCAAGATACCGGATTTAGCTATCCGTCCAAGATACCGGATTTAGCTAGCCGTCCATTATACCGGATCTAGTTATCCGTCCATTAAACCGTATGTAGTTATCCGTCTATTATACCGGATTTAGCTATCCGTCCATTAGATCGGATTCAGCTATCCGTCCATTATACCGGATTTAGTTATACGTCCATTATACCGGATCTAGCTATCCGTCCAATATACCGGATTTAGCTTTCCGTCCATTATACCGGATTTAGCCATCTGTACATTATACCAGATTTAGCTATACGTCCATTATACCGGATTTAGTTATCCATCAATTATACCGGATTTAGCTATACGTCCATTATACCGGATTTAGCCATCTGTCCATTATACCAGATTTAGATATACGTCCATTAAACCGGATGTAGTTATCCGTCAATTATACCGGATTTATCTATACGTCCATTATACAGGATTTAGCTATCCGTCCATTATACCGGATGTAGCTATCCGTCCTTTAAACCAGATTTAGCTATCCGTCCATTATACCGGATTTAGCCATCTGTCCAATATACCAGATTTAGCTATCCGTCCATTAAACCAGATTTAGCTATCCGTCCATTTTACCGTATTTAGCTATCCGTCCATTAAACCAGTTTTAATTATCCGTCCATTATACCGGATTTAGCCATCTGTCCAATATACTGGATTTAGCTATCCGTCCATTAAACCAGATTGAGCTATCCGTCCATTAAAACGGATTTAGCTAATCGTCCATTATACCAGGTTTAACTATACGTCCATTATACCGGATTTAGCTATCCGTCCGTTATATCGGATTTAGCTATCCGTCCGTTATACCGGATTTAGCTATCTGTCCATTATACCGGATTTAGCTTTCCGTCCATTATAACGGATTTATCTATCCGTCCATTATACCGGATCTAGCTATCCGTCCATTATACCGGATCTAGCTATACCTGTCTTTGTCAGAGCGTCAGTGGACGATACGTTTAGTTTTGATAGCGTTGGTCCTTGGAACATTACTCATGGTCTTCCTCACAGGGAAAACCACCCATCTATAGGGTAGAAAAAGGCAATGTCAAGGGAGACAACTGTGGTAAAGATTTAAAAGAAATGGCAAGATCTATGTTGTAATTAGTCGTTACAGTCGCACATTACTGTGATCCAAATCCGAAGTATAATTCTTACCCTTTGACAGGCAATGGAGCTATCTGAGGATAGCTTTTCTGACTAAAGCGATTGGCTTAGTGTAAGGTATATCAGGTCCTGGGAATAGTACCGATAGCCTTTCTCACAGTGGCTAACATCCACCTGTAGGGTAAAAGTGTCAGGGGAGGCAATTCGGAAAGATTTAAGAGAAGATTAAAGAAAAACAAAAAACAAAACAAAACAAAACAAAAACATAAAACAAAGCGATTGGATTAGTGTGCGGATTTTCATTTCACTTGGTAGTGTAACATGATATAATATTTAATGGAATTATCGGAATAGTTTCATATTGAGCGAAGATTACTAACAGCAGTGATCAAGCTTTAAAAAAAGTCGTCTCTGTGTGCGAGATACATGCGGGTGGTGAATGTGTATGTGGTTTGAAAGGCTGCTGCGATATGTTCGGATTGTCTCTTTAGCGAACGTCTGATGTCAATTTTATAGTGCTACCTCACTGAAGAGTTCTGCCACATACATCCTGCAGGACACCTAAGAACGATAAACATAAGACCTGTTTGATTAAAGGCTAACGATTTGATATCCCCATTTCAAAGTGGATTTAGAAAGAGGGGAGTGACAAATGACCATCTAATCACGCTAGAGACAGACATTCAGGAGGCTTGAGCCAAGACGGATTATCTTATTGCCTTTTATACTGCTTGGAAGTATGGCATTATAAAAGATTATAACATTATAAAACCAAACTTATCGCCAGTATAGCCACAAAAAAAAAAAAACGTTTACGATTACATGTATTTAGAAACATTGTTTTACATCGCAACACGAACGCTGTTAAGTACTCTGTGACCTCCGCTAATGTCATATTGAAGCGGATTGACCATACAGAAAGAAGCTTTCAAAGTCGGTCAATACGCTAGTTTCCCACCGCCTTTCTAAACGAGAGTACAGGAGAGTTCCGATTCGAAAACGAGGCGACCGGTGTTGACATTAACGACGGCAAAACTGTTGACGCTGAGGCTGGGGTTGAATTGCAACTTCGTGACACCGATATGGAAAGTATATGCGTAAATTGAAAGTTCCCGACCTGAAAAAATATTGCGGTATTATCAAGAAAGTATCACCGAAATAATAATATGCTTGTGTCCGTTTCATTGCTTTGAAATCCCGGTTAGAAAGCGCCTATGTCGGTGATAATATTATATTGACAGTTTAAGTTTTGACCTAAAGGTAAATCGTGGACAGACACGGAGCGGGGATGACCTCTTCTTACGGACAGGAAGAAGATTGAGAATCAAAGGGGAAAATAGAGACCTTTACTAGAAATACCAACATGGATCTTTATAATCATTTCATTACAAAACAACTTTCGAAGCAGTTAAATGAAGTTATTTCTAAATAAACACCCCCGAGTGGTTAAATAGTTAGACAACTGTTTATGGTTTGAATAGTAAATATATTCTGCTCATTGTCAAAATTACTACAGAGGGCTTTAATAATCAGGAGGTTATCAAAAGCCTGGTTGAAGATAAATTTCGGTGATTCATGACTTCATGTGTTGTACCGAGGCCCCTTGTAATGACAAACTATAGTGAAAATAATTTTTTAAATATTATATACAATTAATACAATGTGTTATATTTTGAATTGTTAAACTACATATATGTTTATTAAAACGAGAAAAGAGTTTTTCATGTCAACACTAATACAATAACTTTTTTTTTATGTAAAACAACATTTTAATTACCTGTTACATTAAATTTTCCAAAGTTAGTATTGTATATTGTTAAATTATAATGCACAGTGATTTATATTATTAATTAATATTACCATAATTTCTTAAAATAATCTTGTAATTTTAAAATTTTACAATGACAAAAATTCAAAACGTGTTGTGGGGACCAATAAGATAATTACATAATTATGCCCACATCTTTTAGTACATTTCTAGCTTTAGGTACTCTTAACCTTAATATTGTTTTCAAAGTGAGGTGCATGAATGACCAAAAACACCAATTAAAATTCGAAAGTTTTTATTTTCTCAGATGAGCAAACAAATACAGTGTATGATCAAAATTTTGGAATTCAACATAGCTATTAGGAATGCCCTAATAATTTACCAACAATATATTATGTAACTAGAAAATGCTTGGGAAACATATATCTGTACTCTCAGTACATTGTAAAATGTACCATATATGCAAAATTCTGAAAGAACATCATCTTTATGGTTCATTTCATGTACATGAATGTTCATTGATAGTTACCTGTACAAAAGAAATAGTATACACTACAGGTAATGGAGAGTTACTTATTCTCTGTTATAAATATCATCTGTACCAGTACCTGGAGAACCAAAGGCGGTAAAAAATTTGTTAAGTATAAAATGAATATAAATTTCTGGTTTGATACATGTTTCAAGCTTAAAGGTATAATACCATCAAGAATGTGAAAGTTCCCTTTCAACACGAATTCTTTCACAATCTATTTTCCTTGTGTCCTCTAGCTCCTTGGCTGTGTGCTGTTTCCTATTAAGTTTGAAAGGTTGAATGTTCAGAGTTACACCTTTGGGAAGAATATCTTGGATTTCAAACCCTCAATCACACATAACATTATCACCTGATTCTAACAATGTTAGAGCACCACTGTCTTTTGTTATTTGTTTGTCTGACACTCTACCTCCCAACAAATCAGAAACAAATGTAATTACATGTACTCCATTTGGACTTATGCCAACAAGAACTTTGTATGTATTATGGTGCTTATAGGATGACCATGTCTGTGACATAGATTTCAGTACAATCTAAGATAATTTGCGTTTAAGGATCATAAACAAAACTATCAGGCAGATTTTTTCTTACGAGCTCCAGTGATGGAAATGGAAACATCATTGGTAGATCAAGATATAAAAAAATGATCCATGTAGTAAACATTTTAGAAAATTGAGACTGCGATATACCAAATTTATATGCAATGTCGCGAACAAAAAGTCCAACTTTCAGTCTAACAAGAATCTTCAAAAAATCCTGCCCCATTGAATGTTTTCTTGTTGGAAGTTGTTTTTCATTTTGTCTAGCATCATTATTTGGACCAATGTTTTCACCTTTACCTCACCAATAACAGTTTTCTGCTTTTGGAGATCAGTATTTTAAAATGCACTCAAACACAGAACAGTAAATAAATCCTGTATAAAAAAAGCCTTGCTTTTGGGTCATTTTTATTTTTTTTCAACGGAAAAACCATTCCCTATATATTCATTCAATCGATCTTCCATATCATTTATTTGTGTTGACAGTTTTTCAATTTCTATCTGCAGATTTTCAATTTCATTCTCGCCATCATCATCGGCATGAAAACTGTAAATGTGGTCAAGAATGTGGTCGCTAGAGTGGTTATGATCACAGACATTTATCACATCACCATCATCTGTCTGGCAGCCTACATCACTAGTGCCAGGACCTGCTTGAATTCCAATTTCCTAAAACAAAATAAATATTGTTTGCATTAATTCATTACACATTTAATTTTCGTATCCATAAAACTAAAAAAATCTAAACTCCATCTATACATTAGGTAAACTCCCTACTGGAAATTTAGGAGGGATGAGGCACAGTGGTAGCGAGTGTGACTTGTAACCCGACCAGAGGACCTAGGTTCAAGCCCCAGACAGGGCAAGTCACTTCACTCTTCATTGCTATGTGGTACTAGTGCTGGGCATGTGAATGTGAAGTGCGTTATCGGCTGCTTGGCTGTATACTCCTCAGAAATATGAGAAATTTTCTGTTTGGTGCAAATGGACCAATGATTGCAGGTTAGAACTGGTCTAATGATTGTGATAAATGGTATATAAAAGTTTTACATTATTATTATTACTATCATTCAAGCTAGTTTAGATCTCTATGGATCCCTAATAAATGCTGCATTCTTTAACCAGTCCCCAACCCCCACCCGACACTTAAGTGCTACCTTAAACTGTTAAAAAAATCATCATGGTATTAAAAACTTACCACGTACTCCAAATACATGTACTTCAGAAACATTCAAATTCTCAGAATCATCCACAACCGATTCCAGTGGTAGTCTCATTCATGGTTGTTGACCTTTGCAATGGACTTTTTCTAGGAGTATGTACAGTTATCCATGAGAAGACTTTTGGTGCCTGGTCAGGTTTTAATGTCCAGTTTTTACTTCTAAGTCCAATGGAAATGTGCTCCATTCATATATTTATCAAAGAATACGCGCACAGCTTTAATTTCCTGTGTTCCAAAACCTTTTTCAGCCTTTGAAAAAAAAGTGTATCCTGTGCTAGTTCCATCTTTCTTGAAGGCAAAGTTGTCGCATCCATAAACAGAACACTGCTTCCCATTGGATTTCAACATATCTGTGGATATGGATTATTGAAAAATACTTATGTATATATATATATGTTAATGCATAGATCTTAATGTTTACACAGGTTTGACTGAGAGAAATGGAAACGACCTACATGTATATCAATTGGCATTTTATAAAAATGTTACAATAAATAGTTAAAGTGGCCCGGGATACACCCAGTCCGGAAAACCATCGTTCTGTATAGCAGAAAAAAGATTACTTAAGTATTGTCAGGGATATACATAGCGGAATTAGCAACTCTACTAGTTTGGAGACTGACATAGGACGAGTTTTGTATTTGTGCACTGAGCCGTGAAGGTGTGATTACCACTATATATCGCTACAACTATACCAGCAATTAGGTAAATTGGATAATTGCATCAAAGGTCTGATCAGGGCTTTTTCTTATGGCTTTTTTTGGGGCCGTTAATGGGCCCCATTCCCAATTGAAATTATTTCATATTTAAGTCAAATTTCCAAAATTTGCAGTTCACTTCTGAAATTTTTTTTTCCAATTCACCAATTTTCTTTCCCAAAATGAGACAAAAAGGCCCTTTCCCAAACCAGTGAGAAAACATTACTGAATAACATCTACAAAAACAACCCCGCCCCCTCTGACAACACGCAAATTGTATCGTTTTTGTTTTGTTATCTACCTTCTGATGTTAAACAGAAAACCTTTGTACGGTTTTAATGCCTTAATTAATAAGGAATTTATTCTATTTGTCCAAATTGTGCGATATTCTTCACGGAAATACTCTTACCTGCCAAAGCCGGTACAGCGAATCTTCGACTCGATCTTTGTCAACAAACAAGTCAACACCGGTCGCCTCGTTTTCGATCGAAACGCAAAAGAGTTCTACCAAGGGGAGGTAACAACACATACTGTGTGAAAAGGGTCTATTGGCCACGCTCATACTGGCGAGAGTTCGATCTGTATGTTAACGAAGCGGTGTATTTGGATTTTTGTTAAAGTCATGTTATGGAAGATTTAACGACATATTTGGATTTAATTTGCAGTATGCATCGCGATATGTGTGTTCTGACAAAATCAGTGTTGATGTGTTTCTACAGGTCCAACCGTATACATTTTGTGCCCTTGTTCCATTTCATTTCGGATTTTACTTGGGTATATGCCTACACACGGACGGAATGAACGTTTCAATCAATAAATGACGGTAAGAACGTTTACTTTTTTTGTTTAATTTATTCAGCTATTTAATTCTTTTCGGCTTCTTTACTTTCATTCCAATCCCATGGGTCATCAATCCAAAATGATACGAAATGTCGCATTCCGCTAAGAGTCGAACTTGACACCACATTGCTTTGATTAGAAACGGGCGTGGTTTAACACGATAGATCATGGTTCTATCGCAGACCAATCAAAACACGCGTTGCAAACGAATCGTGTTAGAATGTCAGTTTAATATTGTTTGTGTGTTTTATTATCACGTTCAGTTTCATCATATATACTTGACGTGCATTCTTGATTCGACTGCAGGACAAATTGAGGAACAATGTCGCTTTTATGTTTCACCATTTTTTCCTTAATATCGGGATTGTATAGAGCATCAAGCTCCGAATCGCAATCTTCATATAACTCCTGCCATGCCATGTTTCATTCATGTGAAAGTAAGAACAATATATGCCGTTGTGACCGTTTATGTACATACTACGACGACTGCTGCTTTGATGCAGATGATATATCCCGAGATGGGACAACACTGGATAAATCGCCGATTCCGTTCCTTGGGGAGACAACCTGTGAACATACCTCATTTAAGGAAACTCGTTCCAATAGACGTGGAGCCTTTATGGTGTCATCTTGTCCAACGATTTGGAAAGGGGATGATGACGTAAAGAATAAATATGAAAATAACACCCATACTGACTTCCTCGACCTGTTGCCCGTGTTTGACATAAGAACCAACGTGACGTTCAAGAATCGACAATGTGCATTGTGTCACGGTGTATATCATTGGATCCCGTGGTTGTTGAACATAAAATGCCAAAAAGGTTTTTATTTTGATGACATTCGACCGACATCTTCACTAAAAGATGCAGTAATGTTGAAAATAAATAGTAATCATTGTCGTTACCGACTGGAACCTTCGAAAAATGTCAATGCCCGGTATTGTTCACATCAATTCGAGTATGTATTATGGAACGTCATGAAAGAGTTGAACAAGACATCTTGTAACAACCGCGTTTTCAGTCCATTTTTATTTCGGCTTCATTATTATGGAAAGTTTGGAATGTACAGAAACTTACAATGCTTAATCGCTGAATATGGCTTCATTTCCTTTGATAGTGGTATGTGGGGATGTTTAGATACAAACAGTCAATCAACGGAGGAAGTCGGAGTAACAATCAGTAATCTGATTGATATTTCTGGCCTTTTTGTTACACATGAAAGTAAGATACAGTGTAGCGAAACGGAAATATACCTCTCTGATAAGGTGAGAAATTGCATTCCTTTCCGGTTAACAAAGCCTTTTATAATTTATACATATACATTGACTATAATCAATGTTGTCTTATGAATTTATTACTCACAACCTTCGATAAGATATGCCATATTTTATTTGATTCCAAATTGACAATGTCGTATCAGCATGATTCATTTCTGCTTTATTCAAGCCATAACTGTTAAAATGAAAACTATTGTTTTTTGTCTTAGTTTTGCGAAGAAGTAAAAATTAATTTTGTTCCTGGTTACAAATTCTTTTTATCCATCAGATTGGCTGTCTGACATTGTACTGCCCTACCGACATGGCACCATCAGGTGGTACGTGTGTTTCTGTTCAATACAAAACAACAGGAATGATGCTAGATTTTCTGTTCGAATCAACGGCTTTCTGAACGACTCAATCAATGAATTCAATCTAAAGATATTGGAAGCATCGAAGGAGAAATTAAAAAACATTCTAATATTACCATCGGTGTATGATTTCTACCGTTGGACAAGCTCGATCACGATCATCCCAGGGTATCACGTGACCTCTATGAAACCTTGTTCATTGATTCAATTCAAGTGTATGGTTAAAGAAAATCCTAACAATAATGCATCTTATGAATATAACAGACTAATGGTTATAGATGCATACAGGAAATATCAATACAATTTATCAAACGGGATATATATCAAACATATAGACAGCGTCATGGAATCTTTTTGTGAATGCAACGAGTCGCTCAGAAATCCTTCGTATTTAGCAAATCAGTTTCTACATGATACATCACTGCCATGTCCGGCAGTGACGGTACATCCTCTTGATCATTATTCGGACATCAATGACTCAAACTTGCTGAATAGGACAATATATCAACCGTTCTTCGTTTTAAATGGAACAATTATTGAACCGGCAGATGTTATATTTATGTTTGAAAGTTATTTTCTTTGTTTAGATACATTTCTGTCTAAATATAAAGACGTCAATGTAATTAATGCGAGCATGAGCTATTACAGGTATGTTGCCAATACGATCTGTACATGTTTATCAATCATATCACTGATAAACGCTCTGGTACAGTATTGTGTCATCCCATTTTTATGACAGGGAAAGTCTGAACTTTTGTTTGTATTAATGCTGTATTTACTGTTTGCCCAAACTAGTTTCTTGTTGATGTCTCGTATCACAATACCCACAGATTTATGTGAATGGATTGGTGTACTACATCATTCTGTATGGATCGGTACATTTATTTTCATGTTTCTTTGTTCTTTCCGTCTTAACTCGGAAATTAAAAGCCTGGTAACATTAAGCAAATCCAAAAGAAACTCGCAAACAGTAAAATATGTTTTATTTGGCTTCACGTTAAATATTTTTATTGTTGTGTGTACAAAAATATTTAATTTTCTGTTAAGACCTACAGAAAACTGGTATGGCGGGAAAATTTGTTTCATTTCAAATATTCATGCCTTGCTTCTGGCTTTTATCCTACCGATATCGATGTGTCAGTGCGGAAATATGATATTGTTTATTTTAATTGTCCGCTATGTGCATACTACAGCAAAGACCAGCAACACTGGCACTTACAAATCTTTAAACCTGACATTAATTAAAATTTCATCGATTATGGGTTTTAGTTGGATTATTGGAATAATTGCCGTATTTGTTCAATCTGAAATCTTTCTGATAATTTTTGAAAACATATCAAGCTTACAAGGAATGTTTCTTAACCTGAGTTTTTTGTGTAATAATCGGGTGTATAATTTTTACCATGGCATGTGTTTAAAAGAAAAAAATGAAGTCATGGAAAAGTCAAGAAAAAAGAGTGAATGTTACATCATAAATATATGAACAATATCATTTTCATTTAATCAGTTTGTAAAAAAACAACAACAAAAAACAAACAAAAAACCCGATGTACATGTTTAATGTCTTTTTTCTCTGTTGTATGAGTATACCGCCGTATCAGCCAAACAAAGAAACGATAAAAAGCGGCGTTATTCATGAAAAAACCCCAAAACATGCATGTGGAACATCTATTTTCTCCGTGGAAAGATAAATGGACTGAAAGGGTTTGGTACCCCTGGGATAAGTCCAAATTATATATACAATAGGCTTCTTCACACAAGAAGGGCTCTCTTTCAACATTCAAGAACTGACGCATTTGCTTGTCAGGTACATATTCTCCATACCGAGAATTTGTAATGTTACATACATCTATATTTGTATACCTATATACATATTCAAATATGTGTTATATGTTCATTTGTACATTAATGCATATAAGTATATTATATCAAAATTGTTTTCAATTTCTTAGAATATTTCCCTTGTGTCAGTGTATATATTCCACATTCTCCATTATATCAATTTGACCCCCCCCCCCCCCCCGCCCCCAAAGTGCTATATTTAATGCAATCAATTAATCTAACCTGGAAATATATAACTTCAATTTGGATCGGTTTATGTTGAAAATAATTTTGTTTTAGAGAAGAACATTATGTACATCATATACTAATTAGGTATACATTTCTGTATCAATATCCCACTGCAAAAACAATTACTATTTACATGCTTGGGTTTTTATATATTAAAAGCTAAGGTCAAAATAAAATAAAATGAAAATAATGAACCAAGCTCTCAACAACTCGATATTTATAGATCGTATCAAGTGAGACTGGATATGATTCGACTTTTCCATATATAAATCTATATGTACTTATATCCCCAGGTAATCACTTTTCATCTGTTTCAAATATCATTTTCAGTAGCCTCTGATAATAACACTAAAGTACATGGAACAAGTACATTGATTTATGATAGTTTCACTCAACTTATTTACAACTTATTTGAACAAAATATAGTTTTCTAAAAGTGGATAAGTAAAGAAAGAAAGGTCACCAGGAGTTTACTAGATATGAAAAATAAAGGAACAAAGGGGGTCACCAGAAGTTTACTAAATAAGAAAGTAAAGGAACAAAGGGGGTCACCAAAAGTTTACTAGATAAGAAAAACAAAGGAACACAAACAAGACAATACTTTTGTTCCTTTCACTCATCACAATTAGAGCCTACTCCTTGCATAATGTGGTGAAATTGTCATCAAAGGTTTTTGAGCCAAGGTTTTATTTTGTCATTTTGTATCCTATATGATAAGTATTTTTGTAGCTTATTTGTGAACATTTTCTTGTATTTTTAGATAAATAATATTGTAAATCTGTAGTATTTTGTGTATAGAATACACGTGGATCATTGATATTACTAAATGATATTGCTTTTAGATTCAAGTGTATATATGTATGTTTGTCAAGCGTAAAACAAAAAATATCCATTGTGTTGATTTCTTACTTTCCTGACAATTTCAAAATATGTATATAGTTTATATTCCGCTGTTGCTTAGATTGGATTTATTGCCATCTCTTGTGGCTATGTTTTTGAAGTAGATATGATACTGTGTTGTATTCGGTACTGAAAACGTTGTATTTATAAGTATGATACTGTGTTGTATTCGTTACAGAAAACATTGTATTTATAGATATGATACTGGGTTGTATTCGGTACTGAAAACATTGTATTTATAGATATGATACTGTGTTGTATTCGATACAGAAAACATTGTATTGATAAGTATGATACTGTTTTGTATTCGGTACTGAAAACATTGTATTTATATGTATGATACTGTGTTGTATTCGGTACTGAAATATTGTATTTATAGGTATGATGGTGTGTGGTATTCGGTACTGAAACCATTGTATTTTGGAGTCCCTTGACACCTGGAATAAGATTTCATATTAAATTTTCCAATCTGTTACACCAATTTCTAATTTTCATATTCATTCCATTGAGCTTCAACTGTATTTTGCATTTGTTCAATCCTTTATTTATGTGATATCGAATAAAAGGAAAATTCACCTAAATTAATTTTTCTTTAACAGCACGTTTTCTTGCTGATTCACATATTGCTATATATTATATAGAATTATTTCAGATTATCTTAAATTTTTGATAAACATTTGAAAACTTATTGTATTTATTGGGAAACTGTCTGATTCAAAGATATCTATCCAAACTTGATCATAAGTTGTCAACAATCTTTTTAACTATGTGATTTTAAAAATAACGATCAATATATAAATGTGAATCAGTTTCAGTCCTACTTCTATATAATCTTTAATAGGAGTTTCGGATGGAGACCATTGACTGATATGCAACACACTTATTTTATATCATTTTATCGAAATAATTATTCGTTTTAACAAATTACTTTTTTAATTTTGCAAAGTATTTCGTTTCATCGCAAAATTGTTCGGCATACAAGTCAAGGACTTCTGTAGTTTTTTCTTACTTCGTTCATTTCTTAATTGTCAATCTCTGAATCATAGTTGGGTCAGGGAATGGAAAGAAATAAGTAAGTCATTAAATTTTGAAATTTTCTATGACATAGGTTTACAATAATAATAGGCTAAATGAATATAATCTCTAATATTTTTATCGTGATTGTGTTTATCTCTTTTTGTCCAACTATGTTATACATGGTAATGGAGTGGGGGTCCCAATAGTTTACAAGATATATCAAAGAAACCAAGTCCCTAAGGGTTGGGAAAGACCCCAGGGCCGTGTTTCTAACAGGATTGTGTTAATCTCTTGATGTCCAGCGACGCTATATATGGTTATCGGGTGGGAATCTCAAGGGTTTAAACTACACCCTCCGTTTTTACAACGTTTGATCCCCTTTGCCCAATAATGCTCCAGACTAAATTTCATCAAAAATCCATTCAGGCGTTCAGGACTAGTGATTTAAAGGAAAGGCTGACGGATGCCGGACGACAGACGGACGACGGACGCTGCACAATGGCATAAGCTCACCGGCACTTCGAGCCAGATGAGCTAAAAACGAGTTAGTTTAAATAGGCATATTGAACATATCAAGTCTCAAATATATAAGGACAACCAGAAAAGAGTTATTCAGATTCATTATCAACCCAATAGATCTCGAAATCCAGCGTTGAATGTATTTCTGTCAGCAGTCGGCACCTATCACGATTGTTTCAAATTGGACAGAGTTCTTTGAATCCTATAAAACGGTTGCACACACTGTTTTAATATATATATCATTTGTCAATTTAATGTTAACGCAAGTATTTTGTTAATAAAACACTAATAATGACATCATTTATAATTTGAAAACGTCGCATTAGATTGGGCCTTTTAAGGTTTTGTGTGACTTTTACAGATACAAAAATATCGGGCATAACGCAAGAGCCCTTGTTGATTTCAGTTATTATTTCCCAGAAATTGCAACAAACGACTTTACCAAGTCAGCTTGAATACCACCTCATACCTTTATAATAATATTTTCGCTGTAGTGTCACTATATAAACATAGTAAGCTCCGTCTCTGTTCATGGGGCTATGAATTGAATGAATGTAAACAGACAATGGAAGTCATACAGGACTCTCATTTGAATGATTATACATTTCTGGAGAGCAGCTGATTCCGAACCTCAGTCGTTTGTACTCAAACACTCCCTTGTGGTTGATGAATGCCGTACTTCCTCTCAATTCTGGATCAAGTTCGATTTGGTGATGGCTCCACTCTATGTCTAGGTGCGTGAACATTTTGCTTCAATTTACATCATTTATGGTGTCACGTCTATTAGATATCAGATGTTTTTTTGCGAATTGCAGTACTAGCCTACCTCGTATCCACACAGCGCTTTATATCTCTGTCTAATATCCACACAGAGCCTTATATCTGTTTCGTATCCACACATAGCTTTATATCGGTAGCATATCAACACAGAGCCTTATATCATTATCTCATATTTATCTGCATTTTATCTGTCTCATATCCACACAGAGCCTTATATCTGTTTCGTATCCACACATAGCTTTATATCGGTATCATATCAACACAGAGCCTTATATCATTATCTCATATTTATCTGCATTTTATCTGTCTCATATCCACACAGAGCCTTATATCTGTTTCGTATCCACACATAGCTTTATATCTGTCTCGTATCTTCACATAGCTTTATATCGGTATCATATCAACACAGAGCCTTATATCTCTATCATATATCCGCATAGAGCCTTATTTCTGTATCATATCCACAGAGCATTCTATTTGTCTCATATCCACACAGAGCCTTATATCCATATCATATCAACACAGAGCCTTATATCTGTCTCGTATCTTCACATAGCTTTATATCGGTATCATATCAACACAGAGCCTTATATCTCTATCATATATCCGCATAGAGCCTTATTTCTGTATCATATCCACAGAGCATTCTATTTGTCTCATATCCACACAGAGCCTTATATCCGTATCATATCAACGCAGAGTCTTATATCTATCTCATATCCACACACGGCTTTATATCTTCATCTCATATTTATCTGCATGTTATCTGTCTCATATCCACACAGGGCCTTATATCCATATCTGTCAACACAGAGTCTTATATCTATCTCATATCCACACAAAGTCTTACATCTCTATCTCATATCCACACAGAGTCTTATATCTATCTCATATCCACACAAAGTCTTACATCTCTATCTCATATCGACACAGAGCCTTATATCTGTCTCATATCCACACAAAGCCTTATATCTCTATCTCATATCCACTTAGAACCTTATATCCGTATCATATCCACAGAGCCTTATATCTCTATCTCATATCCACACCGTGCCTTACATCCGTATCATATCCACACAATAGTCTTATATATCTGCCTCATATCCACATAGAGCCTGTTACCTTTGTTTCATATCCACAAAGAGCATTTTATCTTTGTCTCATATCCACACCGGAATCTTATATCTGTATCATATCCACACAGAGCCTTATATCTGTCTCATATCCACACAGATTCCTATATCTCTATCTCATATCCACACAGAGCCTTATATCTGTCTCATATTCACACCGTGCCTTACATCCGTATCATATTCACACAATAGTCTAATATTTCTGCCTCATATCCACATAGAGCCTGTTAGCTTTGTTTCATATCCACAAAGAGCATTTTATCTCTATCTCATATCCACACCGGAATCTTATATCTGTATCATATCCACACAGAGCCTTATATCTGTCTCATATCCACACAGAGCCCTATATACGTCTCATATCCACACAATAGTCTTATATCTCTGCCTCATATCCACATAGAGCCTGTTAGCTTTGTTTCATATCCACAAAGAGCATTTTATCTTTGTCTCATATCCACACCGGAATCTTATATCTGTATCATATCCACACAGAGCCTTATATCTCTGTCTCATATCAACAAAGAGCCTCATACATGTATCGCCATGTTTCGGAACGATCGCCACTGACGATAACTATTCAGTTACTGTATTAATAATGTTGATCTGAACATGTTTAATTACATTAACATTTTTATCCAACTTATCTCTTAATTTGGACGACTAGTCTATCATCATTGTCTATTGGGAGACTTTACAGAAAATCATTAAGCTTCTCCAACCCCCTAAAATAATCTGAATTCTGTAAACGTATATATTTGAAGTATTCAAATCTTAGCACATTATCAAACCGTAATAAATTGACACAGTGACAAAATTGCGCACCCATAGTTTTTACTGTAGAACAGTATATGGAAAGTGATAAACGCAATCATAATTAAGCGATATGGTCCAAATTTAGCCTTATGGTTAAAAACTCAGCGCTATGGATCCAAATTTAGAGTTATGGTTCCAAATCTAGCGTTATGAATCAAAATTCAACACTATGGATCCAAATTTAGCGTTATGGTCCCAAATTCAGCGATATGGATCCAAATTTAGCGCTATGCTTCCAGCGCAAAATCCGCTTAAATATATGTTTACAGTACTTACTTCCGATGTCCATTTATGTTCTAACTATTTGAACCAACCACGAAGAAATCTTCTGAAGCCTCGGAGTGTGGCTCTTTCATTGTAACCTTTGTGACAAAATTGCCAATGTTTATCAGGTCAAGTACACCGACAGTAACAACCAGTCACTATTGAAACTTGTTTCAATTCCTCAAAAGAGTCAAAGCAGTTTTCTCAATGACATCGATTCCAAACAGAGCATCTTCATCGGATCCTTCCATTTCCAACTGTTTTAACTTATTATTACCATATTTCAGCTTTGTTTTACATCGCTACATCGCGATAGCCGGACAAGTCGGATGATGTTTTGGTGTTTGTGCCCAGTGTATCAACATCCATAATAAGTTCAAGTGTCTTTCTCTGGTGTTTTTTCTTCTTCCTGTCATGATTTTTCGATGTGTCTTTTGGTGTTTTTTACGTACAATGTCATGATTTTCAATATACGTTACCTTCCTTTGAGTAGTTTTAAACACCGATATCTTGTTTCAATTTCATAATAATGTGTTTTAACATTAAGACTTGGCATAAAAAATAAATAAAAAATGATCATAACTTTAATATACGATGGCTGATTGATATATTGTCAGCCTCATATTGAAGGATTTGAATTTTGCCGGTCATATTTTATCATTTTCAACAAATTCCACCTTCAGTATATTGACATTTTGCCAGCGGTGTTTAATGACCTAATGGCTGTCCAGAAAGTCACCTACTGTACGTGTGACGTCATCATCGAACTGAAAGTGGGTGCCTGAAATAGTTGTTTTTAGTTCTGGGAAAAGACAATTGAGCGATATCATATGAATAAGGATGCGGTGCTTAGTTTTATTAGTTCCCCGTAACTGCCATAGAAGTGAAGCAATGTGCCATTGATTGTTCCTTTTGGAGATAATCAGTCAGAATACCATCTGCATCCCAGAAATTCGAAGGCCATAATCTTCCCAGCTGATGGAACAGTCTTTGCCTTTTTGTATGAGGGAAGGGTCAGGGTGCTTCGGTCGTTTCGATTGTCGTTTGGCCTCTGGGGTAAAATGATGGACCCATGTTTCATCCATAGTGAAAAATCTGTGAAGAATGTTGGCAGGATCTTCCTCAAAAAGATTAAGATTAATGATAATGTGCGCCTGGTGAGCTTCTGAGCAACTGTCAGAAGTCTTGGTACCCATCGGGGAGAGCTTTATCATTGTAAGATCGTCGGTCAGAATGGATTGTTCCCTTTCCTGTGAAATGCCAACTCTATTGGCTATATATCTTTCCGTCATGAAGATATCGTGAACTTTATTGATAATTTCTGGGGTTGCAACAATGACAGGCCTTCCAGGACGGGGTCATCCTCAAGGCTCTGCCGGCCAATCTTCAATTCTGCTACCACCTTTTCACTGTAGCATATATAGCGGCATCTTTTCCTTGTGATGCTATCACATCATTACGGATATCCCTAGGTGTTAAACCTTTTTGATGCAAATATTAAGATCACTGCTCTTTCACTGATTTTGTCCATTTTGCAAAAGCCACTTGTCTTTTTTATTTAGAGTGCTATCTCGTCAATATAAACAAACCGAATGTGAGACCAGTCCTTTTGTACACGGTCCTATTAAGTCAGAGAATAATACTACTTGAAAAAAGAACATCCTGGAGTACCTCCTTCAATACGAGGCTCACAATATATCAATCATCCATTGTACATTACACGTTAACATCAAGACAAGCTTGTGCTGAACAGTTGTCATTCGGGTGTAATCACATAACGTCTATCACAACAGCACCTACCCGGCTGATGCGTAGAAGTCTTTGTTAAGTACATGTCACTGCGCTCACGTACATAAATCTGTTTAGTATCTACAGAAGCGTATTAGACTGTTTTTCTTGCATGCGAAAATAATTTATCTCGTGGTCGCTGCTTAAATATCGCCAGATAATTATGTGGCGGCCGCCAGATGAAATATTTTCGCAAGCAAGAAATACATATTCTAATGTCTGCCGAATACGCTTCCATAAATATCCGATAGGTGAACATTGTTTGTGTTATATATCTGACTTAACCTCAAGTAAAACGATTCACTGTGCACAACCTGTTTACTATTTATACAATAACATTCTAACGCATATCTATTAATTTAAAACCCTTTCTCGGTAGATATAGTTATCAAAGTTTCTGAAATGAGCTATAAACGAAAATAAACACAAACACTGCAACAATATAAAGGTGATTGATGTTTTATTGGTCTTTAAAATAGTACTGGATTAATACTATATACAATGCATAAAGAACAGTCGTTAGAAACAATACTTTGTTATATAATTAAAAGGAAGAATTATATAATTAAAAGGAAAAGTTATAGAATTAAAATGAAGATTACTCCAATTTTCCCCTACATTTAGGGTTGGCAGAGAAATCTCTTAACCTATGTATGCTATTCTAAGACAATCAAGAATATCATCCAGATGGTTGGAGATATCTGTCACGTGATTGTATAGTTGCCATGACGTCGTTTCATCCTAGATAATGACAAAAGATTCCTTGAACAAGTAAAATGCGAGACCGTTAGGCAATGTCTACAAGGACAATGTGACATTTGTTTAACACTAGTCCGACCAGGACAATGTGACATTTGTATAACAATCGTCATACCAGGAAAATGTTACATTTGTTTAACACTTGTCCTACCAGGACAGTGTGACATTTGTTTAACACTCTTCCTACCAGGACAATGTGACAATCGTCTAACAATCGTCATACCAGGACAATGTTACATTTATATAACACTCGTCCTACCAGGACAATGTTACATTCGTCTAACAATCGTCATACCAGGACAATGTTACATTCGTCTAACAATCGTCCTACCAGGACAATGTTACATTCGTCTAACAATCGTCCTACCAGGACAATGTGACATTCGTCTAGCAATCGTCCTACCAGGACAATGTGACATTTGTATAACAATCGTCCTACCAAGACAATGTGACATTTGTCTAACACTCGTCCTATCAGAACAATATGACATTCGTCTAACAATCGTCCTACTAGGACAATGTGACATTCGTCTAACAATCGTCCTACCAAGGCAATGTGAGATTTGTATAACAATCGTCCTACTAGGACAATGTGACATTCGTCTAACAATCGTCCTACCAAGGCAATGTGACATTTGTATATCAATCGTCCTACAAGGACAATGTGACATTCGTCCAACAATCGTCCTAAAAAGACAATGTGATATCTATCTAACAATCGTCCGACCAGGACAATGTGACATTTGTCTAACACTCGTCCTACAAGGCGAATGTGACATTCGTCTAACAATCGTCCTACCAGGACAATGTCACATTTGTATAACAATCGTCTAACAATCGACCTTCAAGGACAATGTGACATTCGTCTAACAATCGTCCTACCAGGACAATGTGATATTCGTCTAACAATCGTCCTACCAGGACAATGTGACATTTGTCTAACACTCGTCCTACAAGGCGAATGTGACATTCGTCTAACAATCGTCCTATCAGGACAATGTGACATTCGTCTAACACTCTTCATACCAGGACAGAAGGAAATTTCTTTCAAACTTGTTATAAGAGTCTAGGGTATGACAGATTCGGTTGCTGTCAACCTCTGGGGTATCTGATTTTAGACGCTGACTTTATCAACCGGAAGTGCGTGACGTCCTATGAAACTTATATATTGATATCAACGCTTTTACTTTCCTTTTTGATGCATGGCGTGTTTTAAAATTTCTGCTTTCTGGAATGAAGCTCATATCAATATATCCCGTTTTGACTCCAAATACATGTACAAATTATGCTGTTCGAATTTTTTTATAGAAAAATGGCATATCAATGGTCGGCAATACCTAGGTAAGAAAGTAGCGGACGACCATGCGAGAAACGCAATCCATTATGTTTGTGCGAAAAACTTTGTTTGTGTTTCGCGTCATCAACATATGCACTATAACTTGATAAACAAAATAATCAAGAAGAAAAAAAACGCGTTACAACTCAAAATGATCAAATGCTATTATGAAACCTCACGCAACTTGAGTTTGACAAGTCAACCTGGCTCGAAGCACGAGTCGTGATCTTCTGATGAGGAACCCATCGTTTGAAGCGCCCGAGTATCCTCTGGAACGTATATGTGTTTCATAAGAATAGTTGGGGCAGTTTGGTTGTTGAAGTCGTTACTGAAGTCCTTACTGCATCAGCCTGTACAGGGCGATGTGAGGGCATGGCTCGCCGGTGTGAGAGTAAAGGTCGCCGGTGGAGAGTAAAGGACGCCGGTGTGAGGGTAGGAGTCGCCGATGTCAGGGTATGGGCCGCCGGTGTGAGAGCGAGGTTCGCTAGTGTGACGGTAAGGCTCAGTTCGAGGACAAAGCATATCGAGGTCATGTGATTAGTGTTGTCCCAGGTTTTCAGGAATGGTATAATGTAAATTCTACCATGTTTGCTATGTAACGCCAGTTTTGATTGGTTTAAAACCATGTATTATTTTCCAATAACCCACGCTCG
This sequence comes from Pecten maximus, assembly GCF_902652985.1. Classification (NCBI taxonomy): domain Eukaryota; kingdom Metazoa; phylum Mollusca; class Bivalvia; order Pectinida; family Pectinidae; genus Pecten; species Pecten maximus. The sequence goes on along the minus strand of NC_047017.1, from coordinate 8,627,726 downwards.
TGCCAATAATACACGGTCGTGAGTCACGGCTGTTACAATTTTATATATCTATTATTCACCCGTTTTATAAAAGGTTACTATAGCCGAGTGGGCTAATGTCATTCAATAAATTTTTATCAAGACGCGAGTTCGAATCCTACGGAGGCCCCCCTTTTTTTTTCTTTTTTTTTTTATCCTTTTTTTTTATTTTTAAAATCAATGCCATATGATAGATGCACTTATCGTAGTACTGTATTGCCTGTATATTTCATCAACAAATAATGCAATACTCAAGAAATAAATTACAAGGTTTTCTCGGGGTTTCTTTGCTGTTTTTCTATTAGAAAGAGGTCGATCTCAGAACTAAACAGTACATGGTAGAATAGAAATAATCAACTTTGACTCGTGTATTGTTGCAGGATATACAACGAGGACGAGGATATTTTGCAATTAAATTAATAACGAAGGCCGCAGGCCTGAGTTATTAATTAAAATTGCAAAATATCCGAGTCCGAGTGTCGAAATCAAAGTCAACCCTTGTGCACTATATAAATGCAAACTCTTGATGTTACGAATCATCGTTAATTATTTCTTAAATATGACAATGACAGCGCCATTTATTTGAACACCCTCATGGAGGATTACAGGAAAGGTAATCTGGCTATGCGTCCATTATACCGGATTTAGTCATCTGTTTATTATACCGGATTTGGCCATCCGTCCATTATACCGGATCTAGCTATCCGTCCATTATACCGGATTTAGCTATCTGTCCATTATACCAGATTTGGCTATCCGTCCGTTATACCGGATCTAGCTATCTTTCCATTATACCGAATTAAGCTATCAGTCCATTATACCGGATTTAGCTATCCGTCCATTATACTGGATTTAGCTATCCGTCCATTATACCAGATTTAGCTATCTGTCCGTTATACCGGATCTAGCTATCCTTTCATTATACCGGATCTAGCTATCCGTCCATTATACCGGATTTAGCTATCTGTCCTTTATACCAGATTTAGCTATCCGTCCATTATAACGGATCTAGCTGTCCGTCCGTTATACCGGGTTTAGCTAAACATGTCTTAGTCAGAGCGTCAGTGGACGATACATTCAGTTTTGATAGCGTTGGTACATTGTAGGTATCCGGTCCTTGGAATATTACTTATGGTCTTCTTCAACAAAGCGATTTGAATAGTGTGCGGATTTTCATTTTACTTGGTGATATGATATAATATTAAATGAAATTATAGGAATAGTTTCATATTGAGCGAAGATTACTAACAGCAGCAGTGATCAAACATTAAAAAAAAGTCGTCGTATGTTATTTACATGGATGAATGAACCTAAACAGGGGGTACTACTATCACAAGTCTTGTGCATTTCTAGCTAAACCTATTGTACTAGCTACTTCCGTAGAGTGGGATATTTTTAGGTCGAGATATTCTGGCATTTTTTGTAAAAACTTGATTTTTTTTAAAAATTTGAAATGTCTAAAGGGTTTTTCCTCAATCCGGTGTCAACGTTTGGCGTATTCCGACGTTGGCGTTGTAATACCGATATCTGCCATCTTGACGACCGAAAATAACATGCATGTATTCCCCTTGGTGCTGTTTCCGCCTGCAGTGGACTGTATGCTAGCGGAAAAGTTTTGTTTCAACAGTTAGCACCATTTAAGGAAGGCCCCCTCTGTCTGCGAGATGCATGCGTGTGGTGAATGTGTATGTGGTTTGAAAGGCTGCTGCGATATGTTCGGATTATCTATTTAGCGAAAGTTTAACGTCACCTTTAAAGCGCTACCACTGAAGAGTACTGCTACAGACATCTTGCGGGACACCTCGCCCGCGGTCACAGTATACTAAAATCGTGCGAAAAGGGGAATGCCTTAACAAAAGGGGCGACCTTAACGCCAAAAAAAAAAAAAAATAAAAAAAAATAAGGCAGTGGCAGGGCAGACAAAGGCAAAATATTTGTTTAGAAAGAAGAAGAAGAAAAAAGGATCCCATAATTTAGTCGCCTCATATGCCGTACCTGAAGTGGCCGAAGAAAGGGGAGGTAATCAATAAGTAAGCATTGATGAAGTCAGTATAGTTGGAAGGATATATTTAGTCAGTTAGTTTAACAACATTTTTATTCAATATTCATAAAAAATCTACGTTTTTTATTTTTTGTTATAATTTGGTGGATTTAATTGATTTAAGATTTAAATATTGAATAGAATTCTAATTGTCTGGAAATGGAAAATCCTTCTATTACTAAATTGGTGTAACAGCGTAATTGAATAAACATCAATTTCAAATCAACAACTCAGGAAAGTTAAAATGAACAATTTCCTCTACCAGAACTTTTGGTTCCGCTTCGGACATCACATAATTCGCTTCAGGTCCAGATCATATTCTATATCAATTTCTCCACACTTTCCTGGATTCGTCACTGTAATGTTTTTTTTTACATATTCAACCAAGTTTATCCTTGGAGACACATTCTTGGAAGAATTCCACAGTTATACATGTCCTTAAACCGGGAAAGGTCGCTACTGAACCAACAACTTAACCTCCTATTTCTCTGATTAGTTGTTCATAACTTAAGAATGATGAACAAAAGACCTGTTTGATTAAAGGCTAACGATTTGATATCCCCATTTCAAAGTGGATTTAGAAAGAGGGGAGAGACAAATGACCATCTAATCACGCTAGAGACAGACATTCGGGAGGCTTGAGCGAAGACGGAACACCTTATTGCCTTTTATACTGCTTGGAAGTATGGCATTATAAAAGATTATAACATTATAAAACCAAACTTATCGCCAGTATAGCCACAAAAAAAAAAAAAAAACGTTAACGATTACATGTATTTAGAAACATTGTTTTACATCGCAACACGAACGCTCTTAAGTACTCTGTGACCTCCGCTAATGTCATATTGAAGCGGATTGACCATACAGAAAGAAGCTTTCAAAGTCGGTCAATTGGCCACGCTCATACTGGCGAGAGTTCGATCTGTATGTTAACGAAGCGGTGTATTTGGATTTTTGTTAAAGTCATGTTATGGAAGATTTAACGACATATTTGGATTTGATCTGCAGTATGCATCGCGATATGTGTGTTCTGACAAATTCAGTGTTGATGTGTTTCTACAGGTCCAACCGTATAAATTTTGTGCCCTTGTTCCATTTCATTTCGGATTTTACTTGGGTATATGCCTACACACGGACGGAATGAACGTTTCAATCAATAAATGACGGTAAGAACGTTGACTTTTTTTGTTTAATTTATTCAGCTATTTAATTCTTTTCGGCTTCTTCACTTTCATTCCAATCCCATGGGTCATCAATCCTAAATGATACGAAATGTCGCATTCCGCTAAGAGTCGAACTTGACACCACATTGCTTTGATTAGAAACGGGCGTGGTTTAACACGATAGATCATGGTTCTATCGCAGACCAATCAAAACACGCGTTGCAAACGAATCGTGTTAGAATGTCAGTTTAATATTGTTTGTGTGTTTTATTATCACGTTCAGTTTCATCATATATACTTGACGTGCATTCTTGATTCGATTGCAGGACAAATTGGGGAACAATGTCGCTTTTATGTTTCACCATTTTTTCCTTAATATCGGGATTGTATAGAGCATCAAGCTCCGAATCGCAATCTTCATATAACTCCTGCCATGCCATGTTTCATTCATGTGAAAGTAAGAACAATATATGCCGTTGTGACCGTTTATGTACATACTACGACGACTGCTGCTTTGATGCAGATGATATATCCCGAGATGGGACAACACTGGATAAATCGCCAATCCCGTTTCTTGGGGAGACAACCTGTGAACATACCTCATTTAAGGAAACTCGTTCCAATAGACGTGGAGCCTTTATGGTGTCATCTTGTCCAACGATTTGGAAAGGGGATGATGACGTAAAGAATAAATGTGAAAATAACACCCATACTGACTTCCTCGACCTGTTGCCCGTGTTTGACATAAGAACCAACGTGACGTTCAAGAATCGACAATGTGCATTGTGTCACGGTGTATATCATTGGATCCCGTGGTTGTTGAACATAAAATGCCAAAAAGGTTTTTATTTAGATGACATTCGACCGACATCTTCACTAAAAGATGCAGTAATGTTGAAAATAAATAGTAATCATTGTCGTTACCGACTGGAACCTTCGAAAAATGTCAATGCCCGGTATTGTTCACATCAATTCGAGTATGTGTTATGGAACGTCATGAAAGAGGTGAACAAGACATCTTGTAACAACCGCGTTTTCAGTCCATTTTTATTTCGGCTTCATTATTATGGAAAGTTTGGAATGTACAGAAACTTACAATGCTTAATCGATGAATATGGCTTGATTTCCTTTGATAGTGGTTCGTGGGGATGCTTAGATACAAACAGTAAATCAGCAGAGGAAGTCGGAGTAACAATCACTCATCTGATTGATATTTCCGGCCTTTTTGTTACACATGAAAGTAAGATACAGTGTAGTGAAACGGAAATACATCTCTCTGATAAGGTGAGAAATTGCATTCCTTTCCGGTTAATAAAGCCTTTTATAATTTATACATATACATTGACTATAATCAATATTATCTTATGAATTTATTACTCACAACCTTCGATAAGATATGCCATATTTTATTTGATTCCAAATTGACAAGATTGTATTAGCGTGATTCATTTCTGCTTTATTCAAGCCATAACTGTTAAAATAGGAAATATTGTTAGTTTTGCGAAGAAGTAAAACTTTAATTTTGTTCCTGGTTACTTTTTATCCATCAGATTGGCTGTCTGACCTTGTACTGCCCTACCGACATGGAACCATCAGGTGGTACGTGTGTTTCTGTTAAATACAAAACAACGGGAATGATGCTAGATCTTCTGTTCGAATCAAACGAACTTCTGAACGATTCAGTCGATGAATTCAATATAAAGATATTGGGAGTCTCGACGGACAAATTAGAAAACATTCTAATATTACCATTGGTGCATGATTTCTGCCGTTGGACAAGTTGGATCACAATCATCCCAGGGTATCACGTGACCTCTATGAAACCTTGTTCATTGATTCAATTCAAGTGTATGGTTAAAGAAAATCCTAACAATAATGCATCTTATGAATATAACAGATTAATAGTTATAGATACATTCAGGAAATATCAATACAATTTATCAAACGGGATATATATCAAACATATAAACAGCGTCATGGAATCTTTTTGTGAATGCAACGAGTCGCTCAGAAATCCTTCGTATTTAGCAAATCAGTTTCTACATGATACATCACTGCCATGTCCGGCAGTGACGGTATATTCCCTTGACAATTATTCGGACATCAATGACTCAAACTTGCTGAATAGGACAATATATCAACCGTTCTTCGTTTTAAATGGAACAATTATTGAATCGGCAGATGTTTTATTTATGTTTGGAAGTTATTTTCTTTGTGTAGATACATTTCTATCCAAATATAAAGACGTCGATGTAATTAAAGCGAGCATGAGCTACTACAGGTATGTTGCCAATACGATTTGTACATGTTTATCAATCATATCACTGATATATTCTCTGGTACAGTATTGTTTCATCCCATTTTTACGACAGGGAAAGTCTGAACTCTTGTTTGTGTTGATGCTGTATTTACTGTTTGCCCAAACTAGTTTCTTGTTGATGTCTCGTATCACAATACCCACAGATTTATGTGAATGGATTGGTGTACTACATCATTCTGTATGGATCGGTTCATTTATTTTCATGTTTCTTTGTTCTTTCCGTCTTAACTCGGAAATTAAAAGCCTGGTAACATTAAGCAAATCCAAAAGAAACTCGCAAACAGTAAAATATGTTTTATTTGGCTTCACGTTAAATATTTTTATTGTTGTATGTACAAAAATATTTAATTTTCTGTTAAGACCTACAGAAATCTGGTATGGCGGGAAAATTTGTTTCATTTCAAATATTCATGCATTGCTTCTGGCTTTTATCCTACCGATATCGTTGTGTCAGTGCGGAAATATGATATTGTTTATTTCAATTGTCCGCTATGTACATACTACAGCAAAGATCAGTAACACAGGCACTTACAAATCCATAAACCTAACGTTAATTAAAATTTCATCCATTATGGGTTTTAGTTGGATTATAGGAATAATTGCCATATTTGTTCAATCTGAAATATTTCTGATAATTTTTGAAAACATATCAAGCCTCCAAGGAATGTTTCTTAACCTGAGTTTTTTCTGTAATAATCGGGTGTATAATTTTTACCGTGGCATTTGTTTAAAAGAAAAATCCAAGTCATGGAAAAGTCAACAAACAAGAGTGAATGTTACATCATAATTATATAAAAAATAACGTTTTCATTGAATTAGTTTGAGGTAAAAAAAAAAAAAAAAAGGACAAAAACGATGTACATGTATCATGACTTTGATACGAATCCTAATGATTTCAAAGAAACCTTTTTATTAGGAACCAGATCGGGAAAACTTAACTAAGGATTACGATATCTGATTGATGTTATGAGCCTCGTATTGAAGGATTTGAATTTTGCCAGACATATTGTTTATTTGTAAACATAACTCCCTTCAGTATCTATACACTTTAGTCAGCGGTGTTTTTCAGTGTCAATACAATTTTATCAGCGGTGTTTAATACGGTGGCTGATTAGTGCCATTTCGTTATTTCGTCTTTTCGCGCCGAAAAGACGAAATTTAACAAACCTTAATTCTTGTCTTTTCGTCTGTTCGCCCCGAAAAGACGAGAATTAAGGTTTGTTAAATTTTGTCGTTTCGGGGCGAAAAGACGAGAATTAAGGTTTCTTAAATTTCGTCTTTTCGCCCTTTCGTCTTTTCGGGGCGAAAAGACGAGGGCGTTTTGGGGCGAAAAGTCGAGAATTAAGGTTTCTTAAATTTCGTCTTTTCGCCCTTTCGTCTTTTCGGGGCGAAAAGACGAAAAGACGAGAATTAAAGTTTGTTAGATTTCGTCTTTCCGGGGCGAAAAAACGACATTTTTCAACACAAAGAAGACGAGAATTAAGATCGCTAATTAGCGTGCATTAATTTCGTCTTTTCGCGTATGACTTAAAGTTGATAATTAAAGTTTGTTGATTCTCGTCTTTTCGCCCCGAAAAGACGAAAGAACGAGAATTTAGATATTTCATTTTCGTCCTTTCGGGGCGAAAAGACGAAATAACGAAATGGCACAAATCAGCCACCGTAGTTTAAAGATATTGGTGCCACTTTTAAAGATTTCATTTCCTTGGCTGTTCAGAAAATCATCCACTGCATGTATCACGTCATCATCGGAATGAAAATGAGTGCCGGAAATAGCCATTTTCAGTTTTGGAAATAGATGAAAGTCTGATGGAGCGAGATCAGATGAATAAGGCGAATGCTCAATCAATTTAAAGCCACAATCGTGAATCCACAGCCATGGCAATGACAGACTCTTAAACATGAGCATTGTCCTGATTGTACAACACACATTTAGTGAGCTTTCCGCGGCGCTTAAGTTTTATATTTTCCAATAACAGCCTCAGATGTAAAGCATAGTATGTGCCATTGATTGCTTGTCCCTTTTGGAGATAATCTATCTGCAGAACACCATCTGCATCCCAGAAAACAGAAGCTATAACCTTCCCAGCTGATGGAATAGTCGAGGTGATTTCATTGTTTCGATTCGTTTGTTGTTTGGCATCCGTGTTTAAATTCTGCCACCCACCTTTTCACTGTAGTATATGGAGGGGGCATCTTTCCTTAGTGGTGCTACCATATCAGTAGGGATATACTTAGGTGTTAATTCTTTTTATGTAAATATTGGGTCACTGCTCTCTCCGATTTTGTCCATTTTGCAAAAGCCGCTTGTCTCGTTTACTTTAGAGTGCTACCTCGTCGATATAAACTAACTAAATGAGACCAGTCTTGAGTAAAAGGCCCTATATTGTAAGAGAATATTAGGACTTAAAAAGAACATCCACGAGTACCTCCTTCAATACGAGGCTCACAATATATCAATCATGCATCGTACCTCGGATATTATCTTTTTCCCGGTTGTCCGTCTCGTGCATTGGCAATAGCCAATCAGATAGGGCCATGGGTTAGGTGTAGATCGGGTATAGGTTGGGTAGTCATTCTAGCTCAGAACGTCGCACATGTAGTACGGCAAAATGGAGACGGCAAGCTCACAGAATGCGCTTTTAACAGAACTGGAGGAATTAATGTCTTCCAAGTTGGAGACATTTAAAGAGGAGATAAACCAGACACAGAAGAATATAGCAGATATTCAGCTTTCAAAAATGTCCCAGTTATCGTCGTATACATTTAAGAAAAGGGGAAACGAGGAACAGTTCAAATTAGATTCCAAGGTGAGCGGGAAAATGGAGGAGGCGCAGTCAGCGTTACAGGAGGAGCCTTATAGCAGTGCGCATACAGAAAGGGCCATGGGCATGAACCAGGAAGGTATTGACATTATTAATCACAGGCAAAAATTTATTGAAATGGCCGATTCGTCTGAAACAGGTTGGAAAGTAGTCGACGAATACGAGACAAACGCACTGGCAGACGACTCGGAGGACGAGAAAAGGATTAACAGGGCAGAGTCAAGGGCACAGAGAAAAATGAAACAACAAAGGCAGGCGAAACAGAGGAGATTTGTTCCTTACAGCGCCCCTACGCCTCCAACTAGAGAACCAGACACGCACGCGCATAGAACGAGCTCAAGGAGACCAGGGACTTGTTTTGCATGTGGGAAGCAAGGACACTGGAGGGCAGAATGTATACAGAGTCGGGCGGCGATAGGCCAAACTAAGATAAGTACCATTTTAACTAATTGTGTGGAAGCACGGCTGTCGGTTCGGGACAGGTTTTTGTCGAATGCGAGTGGGTGTGGTCATGGTTCAGTGAACAAATTTACTATGGGAGTTCAGACGAGCGAGAAAGGGTTAAAGGTTATCTCACCTTTCGGAAAGTTGCGTAGTGCAGTGAACGAATGGGAAAATATTGGTGCAAATTGGTTCAAATATTTTGGATGTTATACAATTTGGCTTAAGGTTCCCGTTATATTCCGTACCAGAGAGTAAAGTTTTAGGTAACGATAAGTCGGCTAGGGAAAATGTTGACTTTGTTGAGGATAAGATTAGAGCTCTACTTAGGAAGGGGTTGATAGAGGCGGTGAACGTAGTTCAGTTCCTAAAGTTGTGAATCCCTTGACTGTTGCTGGTAATAAGGAAAAGTTGCGACTGGTTATGGATTGTTGGCACGTCAATCCTTGTTTGTATAAATTTTAATTTCGATACGAGGATGCCTCGGTGGCTTTAGAGATGTTTAAACAAGGCGATCAAGTTTTCACTTTTGAGCTTAAGTCAGCGTATCATCACATTGAAATCTTTGAAGAGCACAGGACATTTTTGGGATTCTCGTGGGTGTTAGAAGGGGAGACTAGATACTATGTTTTCAATATACTTCCATTTGGTTTGTCTACGGCAGGATATATTTTCTCAAAGGTCACACGAGTTTTAGTAAAACATTGGAGGTCACAAGGTCACAAGGTCATTATGTATCTAGATGACGGCATCGGGGGTCATGAGATCACGGACCAGGCTGTTAGGCTTAGCTTAATGGTACGAACGGACTTGCAGAAGTTAGGTTTAGACTGGGATTTTTCAGAGGGAACACTTTTAATTCCACAGAGTAAATTAATGAAGTTGAGGCTCGCGTTAAGTGATTTCTTCGAAAGATTTTTGACATGTAGGTATAATGCTACGGCTAGGGAAGTGGCCAGGTTAGTCGGTCAGATCATATCTATGAAATTGGCGATGAGCTCCGTCGTTAGCATAATGACTAGAAATTTGTAACAAAGGTTAGTTGGGATGCTGTGGTTTGTTTGCACGACGCCGCGGTGGACGAAATCAGGTTTTGGGTGGAAAATTTAGAGAAGTTAAACGGATCGTTCATAGATCGAACGCACAAATACGATTATGTCGTATACAGTGATGCGTCCGGTACAGGATACGAGGGCTATATAGTACACATTGAAAACAGTGAGGTCATTGGACAGTGGTCAGAGTCGGAGAGCAAAGAGAGCTCGACGTGGAGAGAGCTGGAGGCTGTACGTAGAATGCTGATGCATTTCGATGGGTGTCTGGTAGGACAATGCCCGGTAGGGCGTAAGATTCTGTGGTATACTGACAGTCAGAATGTGGCTTCCATCATATTACATGGTAGCAAGGTATGTAAGCTAAATGTCATGGCAGTCGCGATTTGGAGGTTGTGTCAAAGGAAGGGACTTAAGGTGTTACCCGCCTGGGTACCAAGGGCAGGCAATCAAATCGCTGATTTGTATAGCAGGTGCGCTGATAGCGATGATTGGGGTGTGAAACATTCGATATTTAGACAGATTGACCAGTGTTGGGGAAAGTTTACCGTGGATAGATTCGCGGATGAAAGGAATACGAAATGCAAAATATTTAATTCGCGTTGGTGGTGCCCGGGGACGGGGGGCGTAGACGCGCTAAGTCGGTTATGGCGTGGTCAGAATAACTGGTGTGTACCTCCACCGAGGTTGATACCTAAAGTGATTAGTAAGATTATAGACGAAAAAGCTCGTGGTACTTTAATGGTGCCTTACTTGACTTCTGTGCCGTTTTGGCCTGTTATATCTCCTAATGGGATCAGTTTTGCACATTTCGTGAAAGATTATTTCATTTTTGACCCGAGTTGTGTGTCAAAGGGGCATGGAAACAACGGGGTTTTTGGTGGGGACGGGAGTCCACGCATGGTAGCTTTGAGGCTGGTATTTTGATGAGGTTTGTTGATTTATATATTGCAGGCATCGGGATCGACCACAGCATAGACAAGGCTATCAAAGAAGCGGGTCGATGCACGGGTAGGATGCAATCTTTGGGTAAAAACATGGCCGGCTACATCTGGAATCAAAGAGTGACAATACAATAAAGAAGTATTACAACACATATAAAAAGTTGGAGGATTTTATGTGGTGACATCAGCTTTATACGGCATCAAATGGGCCCATGGTGTTAACGGATTGGAGGATTCCACGGGGAACAGTTTCGTCAAGAATGTGACCAAGGAATCGAAACGTCAGACCGGGAAGCCTAGAGTAAAGAAGGATTGTGTCACAACGGACATGATAATAGAATTATGTAACATATATAGAGACTGTAGGGACCTTATGGTTGTGAGAGATCTGGCAATGATTGTCATTAGCTTTGCCGGTTTTTTGAGGTACGATGGGATGAGCGAGTTGCGCTGTTCGGTTATATCTGTGCAAGATGATTTTATCAGGATAACGATTCGGAAGAGCAAAACGGATCAGTACAGGCTAGGCAATGAAGTTGTGATTGCTAATGGCGACACTGTTGCAGGTCCTAAGATTATCTTAACACGTTATATGTGTCTAGCTGGTTCATCTATAGGTTCGGAGGGGTATTTATTCAAACCTGTGATTCGGGGTAAGGGTGGATGTAGCTTATCGGGAAAGAGAAGCAGGTAAGTTATACCAGGGCTAGAGAATGTATTGTTAAAAAGCTGAAGGAGGTCGGGAAAGGCCTAAATTTAGGGTTAAAGTCCATGAGAGCTGGTGGGGCTACAGCGGCTGCGAATGGCAGTGCAAATGAACGTTGTTGGAAGCGTCATGGTAGATGGCGCAGTGATCTATCCTAGGACGGATATGTAGCCGATTCGATTCAGCAACGTTTGAGGGTGACGCAGTTATTAGGGCTTTAGGTAGATATCACAATAAGGGGTATAGTAAGAAAGTACTTATTTCTATATCTTGTCAGCCCGTTGTTTTATATCTAGCGGCCGAGCAGCTAATTGCTATATATGTGTTTTTTTTTTTTATATATATATGTATATATACGTGAAGGGAGTATATAGAGGACTATCTTTTTCCCGCGTTTCGGAGAATAGCAGGAATTATTTGTCCTGTATACGCGGAGTATACGTTGACAGGTTGTCCGTCTCGTGCATTGGCAATAGCCAATCAGATAGGGCCACGGGTTAGGTGTAGATCGGGTATAGGTTGGGTTTTCATTCTAGCTCAGAACGTCGCACATGTAGTACGGTAAAATGGAAATTTTGCATAGAGTAGATATATTGCATTTATAGTGGTATGTTTGGGTGTCGCTAAATGGTTAGAAATCCCAGCTAAAAAAAACCCCCAAAAACCTTAAGCATTGTCGGGCTGGTACACCCCCTGTTCTCCTATAAAAAGGTTTCAGGTTGGGTGGCGCCCTTGGTTTTTGAGGATTTTAATGCGACAACCTGTGTGAGGGAATGAAAAGGAGAAACGTTGAGACTTATATAATGTACTTTCCTTAAAACTGTTGAATAAACGCCGTCTCCGTTCGTACTAGCGGTCAAACAGCTAATTGCTATATATGTGTTGGTTTTATATGTATATATATGTATAAGGAATGAAGGGGTCACAAGGAGTTTACTAGATAAGAAAAGTAAAGGAACAAAGGGGTCACCAGGAGTTTACACTAGATAAGAAAAGTAAAGGAACAGGGGGGTCATCAGGAGTTTACTAGATAAGAAAAATGAAGTCACAAAAACAACACTGATCATAAAGAGAGACCAATCCTTTCATAATGTGGTGAAACTATCATCAAATGTTTTAGAGCCAATGCTTCTTTTTTCAATTTTGTACCTATATAAGTATTCTTGTAGCATATTTATGAAAATTTTCTCGTATTTTCGAGATAAATAATACTGTAAATATGTAGTATTTTGTGTATAGAATGCCAAAGATTGTAGGTAGTTTTTCCATGTTGATCATTGATATTACTAAATTATATTGCTTTTAGATTCAAGTGTATATATTTATGGGGGCACATGTTCACAAATATCTCAGTATTTATGCCCAAGTTTGTAGCGTTGTTTATTCGATTCTCCCATTTTTTGGTTTACTTACTGAACCTTTTTATGTAATATATTATAAAATGTCTTCAATCTATTAACTGGTCACATATTGGTCACTGGCATTTTAATTAATAAATTCTCATTTCGACTTACAAGCTTTGAGTTTTCTTTGACCATTTGACCAAAACACAGTAGAGAAATCCTGTGGGTATTTCTTACTATATTACAAAGCTTAATACGAAAGTATCAGTATGTTTGTCAAGTGTAAAACAAATACTATCCATTGTGTTGATTTTGCTATCAATAGTTTCTATTGCGCTTTTATTTCTTTATTTTTCTCCGGGTACTCCGGCTTTCCTCCGCCTCAAAAACCTGGCACGTCCCTAAATGACCCTGGCTGTTAATAGGACGTTAAACAAAAACAAACAAACCAACCATTGTGCTGTTTCTTAGATTGCATTTATCTTGTGCCTATGTTTTGAAGTAGATATGATACTGTGTTGAATTCGGTACTGAAAACATTGTATTTATATATATGATACTATGTTGTATTCGGTACTGAAACATTGTATTGATAAATCTGATGCTATGTGGTATTCAGTATAGTATCAAAAACATTGTATTTATAATGATGCTGTGTTGTATTCGGTACTGAAAACATTGTATTTATAGATATGATTCTGTATTTTATTATGTACTGAAACATCTATTTATAGATATGATACTGTGTCGTATTCAGTACTAAAATATTGTATTTATAGATATGAAACTGTGTTGTGTTCGGTACTGAAACATCTATTTATAGATATGATACTGTGTTGTATTCGGTATCGAAAACATTGTATTTATAGGAATGCTACTGTGTTGTATTATGCACTGAGAACATTGTATTGATAGGTATGATGCTATGTGGTATTCGGTATCGAAAACATTGTATTTATAGATATGATAATGTGTTGTATTTGGTACTGAAAACGTTGTTTTTATAGATATGATTCTGTGTTTTATTATGTACTGAAAACGTTGTATTTATACGTATGATGCTTTGTTGTATTCGATACTGAAAACATTGTTTTTGTATGGATGATACTGTGTTGTATTCGGTACTAAAAACGTTGTATTTATAGATATGATACTGTGTTGTATTCGATACTGAAAACATTGTTTTTGTATGTATGATACTGTGTTGTATTCGGTACTGAAAACATTGTATTTTTATGTATGATACTGTGTTGTATTCGATACTGAAATATTGTATCTATAGGTATGATGGTGTGTTGTATTCGGTTCTAAAACCATTGTATTTTGGAGTCTATTGACACCTGGAATAACATGTCATGTTAAATTTTCCAGTCTGTTTTACCATTTTCTACATTTCATATGCTTTCCATTGAGCTACAACTGTATTTTGCATTTGTTCAATACGTACTATATGTGTTATCGAATAAAAGGAACATTCACCTAAACTTATTTTTCTTTTACGGCACGCTTTCTTCCTGATTCACATATTCCTATATATGATATAGAATGATTTCAAATTATCTTAAATGTTTAATTAACCTTTGAAAACTTTGAATTTACTGTTCCCAATGCAGTTATTATATTTATTGGAAAATTTACTGCTTCACTGATATCTATCCAAAATTTTCCATAAGTTGTGAGCAATTTTTTTACCAAGTGATTTTAAAAAACAATGATCAATATATACATGTGAATCAATTTCAGTCCTACTTCTATATAATCTTTCATAGGAGTTTTTTGATGGAGCCCATTGACTTATATTTAACACACTTATTTTATTTCGTTTTATTTAAATCATTATTCGTTTTTTTAATTTTACAAAGTATTTCGTTTCATTGCAAAATTATTTGGCATGAAAATCAAGGTGTTCCGTAGTTTTTGTCTTACTTCTTTCATTTCTTAATTGCCAATTTCAAAAGAAATAAGTAAATTATAAAATTTTGAAATCTAAAGAAAGATGGTTTTATGACATTGGTTTACAATAAGAATAGACTTAATGAATATAATCTCTATTACTTGTACACCCGGGTGTTTTGTTTTTCGTGACCTGAGTACTAAAATTTTGGCCCATGGAGAATTTTTCTAAAATAGTCTAAACGCACTGCTAAATCAGTACCAGGGATATCAAAAAACTTAAATAGACACAAATTCCCGATCATATCGGTATTCAGTATCGTCATTAACAAAGTAACCAGTAGGGATAGCTTACAATTAAGTTGAATGCTAACTGTGATTATTGTAATTTCATAATGATTAATTTTCTATTTCTAGATAGTAACGGCCCTGATTCACCTACCCATGGAGTTTACGACGTGTATTAAATAGTGATAGTCGCAGCATCATTTTTGCTAGATGTCGACTGCTGACGTAGAAATTAGCAGCACAACATTTTTGAAGATGCATGTTGATTAACACTATGGGGAAGTTTTATGGTGGACTCCACTATCTAGTTTGGAGTATTTCCTTGTACGAGATGACGTTAGACGTGTTCGATATTAATTGATATGCCTTGTGGCTCTGTTAAATGGTCTATTCATCATGTTGTGTTCATCTGCTTTATGCCCAACAATGCTATACATGGTTATAGGGTGGGGATCCCAATAGCTTCAAAAATATTTTAAAGAAACTAAGTCCCTAGGAATTGGAAAAGATCCCAAGTCATATATATTTTATCGTGATTGTGTTTATCTCTTGATGTCCAACAATGTTATACATGGTAATGGATTAGGGGTCCCAATAGTTTCAAATATATATCAAAGAAACCAAGTCCCTAAGGGTGGGGAAAGACCCCAGGGCCTACATCTATAACAGGATTGTGTTTATCTCTTGATGTCCAGCAATGCTATATATGGTCATGAAGTGTGGATCTCCTTGTTTAAACTAGCAGCAATTTAAAGGATTTTCCTCAATTTCCCCTATTGGGCCCCGCCCCTCCGGCCCCAGGGGAGTCACATCCCTCCGTTTATACAACGTTTGATCCCTTTTGCCCAATAATGCTCCAGACCAAATTTCATCAAAATCCATTCAGGCCTAGTGATTTAAAGGAAATGCTGACGGATGCCGGACGACAGACGGACGCCGGATGCTGCACAATGACATAAGCTCACCGGCCCTTCGAGCCAGATGAGCTAGAAACGAGGTAGTTTAAATAGGCATATTGAACATATAAGTCTCAAATATATTAGGACAACCAGATAAGAGTTATTCACATTCATTATCAACCCAATAGATCCCGAAATCCGGCGTTGAATTATTTCTGTCAGCAATCGGCACTATCACGATTGTTTCAAATTGGACAGAGTTCTTTGAATCACATTGAGGAAATTGCACACACTGTTTTAATATATATATCATTTGTCAATTTAATGTTCACGCAAGTACTTTGACAACACTAATAATGACCTCATTTATAATTTAAAAAAAGTCACATTAGATTGTACCTTTTAAGGTTTTGTGTAACTTTTACAGATACAAAAATATCGGGCATAACGCAAGAGCCCTTGTTGATTTCAGTTATTATTTCCCAGAAATTGCAACAAACGACTTTACCAAGTCAGCTTGAATACCACCTCATACTTTTATAATAATGTTTTCGCTGCAGTGTCACTATACAAACATAGTAAGTCCGTCTTTGTTCATGAATTTAATGAATTTAATGAATATAAACAGACTGTGGGAGAACAGGTCACTATAGCCTTACTATTACTTATCAGTATCAGTTGTTATACCGTTATCACTGTGGGTCCCTTTAATAGTATGTACTATCCTTTAATTGCAACCAAACGGTACGGTAGGACTACACATTCCGCGTATACTTCCGTATTGTGTATTAGTCGCTATCACCGGTGCTGTCTAAGTTTACAGGGGTGTTAACTTTGGAGACGACCGGATCTTGGTGAGTTGCCGGAAGAGGTTCCGACCTTACTACGCATATGCCATAGATTTGCCCCATCAGAATGGGTATGCGATGCAGGGATGCAGGTTGCATGTAGGACCAGGGGGCTGGGGTATAAAAGGGGCTGCACAGTGATAATCGGGGACTTGCATGGCCGGATAACCGGCCAACCTACCAGGAGAGGATAACCTTTCCACAAACCAGGCTTCGACAACGTTGCCACAAGGTGCTGAACAGCAGCACACCTACGTTAGGGGACGATAGGGTGTAGGTCACGTTAAGGGCTAGCCGGGGGGTAATGGTAGGGCGTTGTTGGCTGGGTTTATTCGTGCTCTAGGTTAGGCTCATTTGTTACCACGTGGGAGGCTACTGGGGCAATGATTTCTAACCATTTACTATCTGTCTACTCTACATATGTACATACTTTGCCTGTATCTTTTAATATGTTTACTTAAATAAATCTTAGTTAACGTTATACAAAGTGTTGATTGGTTTGTGACTTGTAAACTCCTCCACATCCGAGGGACTTGGGTTAGGATTGAAGCTGACTGTAACAGCAGGGGTGGTTCGCCGGACATGTCCGCAGGCCAGTGTCGGTAGATTTGGTAATTTAAACTCTATACGATCACTTGGTTTTGTCTCGCTGATGCTGGCTCGGAACGGTCGGTCCGGGTGGACCCACCCTATTACAGAATGGTGCCTGGACCGAGGATGTGGAAATGTGAGTAACAAGTCATACTCTAGTTATTAATCTTTGTGAATTTGAGTTTCGAAACTTGTATTTGATACCTTTATTGTTATAAATAGCAAGTCCTATAGCAATAGATGTTCATTTACACATGGTCATGTAATTGTAGATTGAAATAGATGTATAGTGCCTATATATATATGTTGTGTAGTTTGACCTGTCTCTTAAACAGTGTGACGGTACGTCCACTGTTTATCTTAATATTTAGGGAGCTGTAGCACTGCCATTATCAAGGGATCCCCAGACTTGTATAGGTATAAGATTATTCATTTAATCAGTGGGTTTTGTTGTTAGTGTAGCTATACATTTCCAGTTGGTTTGAGGTATAGACACTGACAATGGAAACGTCTGATGTAGAGAAAGATGTACAGTCTGATTGGGAGGGAGAGCTTGAAACTGTAACGGTAGTAGATACATCACCTGTAGGTATGGCATCGTCAACTCCAATAGCTCCCGGGTATAACTTTAAACCTTTTGAAGTTCGACATACTCAAGATACTGTGTCATTTCCAAATTTTCCTAAAACAAAGGGTGCTACAAAACAAGCAATTAATGGGGAGGGTGTGAGACCTAAAGTAAAACAGGAAATTAGAACCCCTATTTTTAGGAAAGGCATGTCAAATGCAGATTAGTATGAGGGAGATACGGAGGAGGATAATACTGAACCATACAGGGTTAGGAAGTTTAAAGTTAGTGATAGAAAATTTCCAGGGGTGGAAACTAGCCCGCGAAATAGATCCGTGGGTGGTAGAAATAGGGATTTAACAAGTGATACCAGACAGGGACACTCAGAAGATCTTAGTTACAGGGTTAATAGGAAAGAAAAACATCCTGATACTTTTAATAGGACAAGCAGGACAAGCATAGTGACTGGCAGGACTATCTTGTTCACTATGAACAGGTAGCTGCCTGGAATTGGTGGACAGATATAGAAAAGGCCCAACAGCTGAGCATGAGTTTAAGGGGTACCGCCCAGAAACTTTTAAGTAATTTGACCATAGGACAGTTGTCTGATTACAATTCAATAAAGCAATGTCTCACTCAGAGATTTAACCTTAAAGAAAGAAGTGTTTCACATAGGTGTACATTTAGAGGACAGAGGCAGAGTAAGAACGAGTCAGCGTCAGATTTTGGATACTCGTTAAGAAGGACAGCCCTGTTAGCGTATCCTGACCTTCCCTATAACTTCCTAGAATGTCAGGTTGTAGATCAGTTTATCAACGGCCTTCAGAACTTTGAAATGAAAAAAAAGGTAACTTTTAGTCACCCTAAAACCTAAGATGAGGCCATTTCCTCTGCCGTAGAATTTGAGGCTGTAGCAGGTAGTTCGTCAAAGAAACCTGTAGAAACTGACCATGTATATTCCATACAGTCAGATATCAGAGGGGAGCAAATTTTGACCATAGAACAAATAAGTACATTATTGGATCAAAAGTTGAAAGTTAACGCTAAAAACAAAGGAAAACAAGATAAACAGGATAGGAAGAAAGGGAGCTCAAATTCGGACAGAAAAGGGGCTTGTTTATTTTGTAAGGAGGAGGTCCATTACATAAGAGAATGTAAAAGCCTGGAAACTCTAAGGAAACTAGAAGAGAAATTAAGCAAGTCGGAAAACTAATGAGGGCTGGGGTCACGGCCGAGATTCCAGCCTGTCAGGATACAATAAATACATTAGGTATTGATAGGCCAGTAACAGAGTTGGGAGAAGAGACAAATCTAGGAGAAATAGAAAAGCAGGGGAAAGTGTCAGGTCAGGTTCGACAAGGGTTACCAGATGTACGTTTAGACAAGGGTTGTCTATATGCAGAGGTGCAAGTGCATGATGTAACATGTAGAATGCTGATAGATACTTGGTCCTCTGTTTCTGTTCTCTCCTACAAAGAGTTTGCAAAATTGGGGCTAGGTGAAGAGTCTCTACAGAGATTTGAAACAAATCTCACCACAGCAGACGGTAACCAACTCGAGGTTAAGGGGTGTATTCCTTTAGTTTTCAAAATGGGATCAAAGGTATTTGAACAAACCTTCGTAGTTTCTAGAGTCGAAAAATTGTCTGGGATACTGGGAATGGATTTCTTAGCTGAATATCAAAGTACGATTCAGTTAGAAAAGGGAATCCTAGTTACAAATCGGGGAAATGTACAGTTGAGTAGACAGGGTTTTAATTATAGAGACCAATTAGTACTCTCCGTAATGAAAACGGAACAACCAATTAGGCCTAACGAGAGAGTCAATAAAACTGAAGCTAAACTTAAAACTACTGAGGTAGTGGTTAAGGTATCTAAAGGGTTAGATATTGAAATCAAAAGTAAACTTCAGACAGGTAGAAGTACCGAGGACATAAACACTAATGAGGAGGACTATAAGTTAGCAGAGGAATCGGGGGATGTCTCGGTATCAAACAATGGTCACGAAAAGGCTTACCTAGTTAGTAATGGTGTAACATTAGTAAAAGCTATGATTGTCATGATGACAATAGGATTGCTTGGGTTAACTTTAATTGGTGTAATTATGTCAAGCCCGTTATGTCACACATGCACTGTAGATACTACTGCTACACACAAAGCTGTATGCTCAGAATTGATCATACTAGATAAGGAGGGGTGTTGTCCGACAGCTCGGGCTATTATAGCTGGTAAACCAAGGGTTTGGTACCCTCCGTAACTATAGGTAGTTATCTTGGTAGTATTGTAGTACATGTAGTAATTAGTGGTTCAGGTAGGATGTACATGTTTCAGTTAAATGATAATCAGGATACAGTATATAGTCATGTGGTATTATTATAATTAATTACCCAGGAAGAGGTATTATATACAGACATAACAATCAGAGCGACTGTATCCAGTCGTCAGTACTGAGAACCTAAAGATGTAGGGAAGCAAAGGGAAATGTGCATGTACAAAAACTGCATCTAATCTCTCTTAGTATCGATTGGCAGGGGTAATAAACGTAGCACTACTTAGATGGCCAGAGATGAAAGGGAGTTAGACCACCTAAGGGCCAACATGTGTGTATCTGACCAGCCAGGGCAAGGAGAGCCCTTAGAAACGCCACAGTTACCACGGGTATCAGATTTCCAGACCGGATCTGACTGACCAGCGCTGGACCTCCCTACTGTGAGGATTGGCACAAGTTTGTCCTCAGGTGACCTAAACGAGTTTCGGGACACCGGTCATATACATGTGTGTGCCATATATGTGATATACCCATGTAGCAACACCAGCTCATCAAACGTCTCCATTGGCATTGGCCTGGAGGAACTGTACCAGTTCTATTTGGTCTATTGTCATCACGTCATCAGAGGTAATCCCGGAGACGTTACGTACCTCCTTGAGGATACAGGAACCGAGACGGAAGAGGATCCCCGAAACCCGAAATCCGAAGGACGTTCTTGAGTTAATAAGCGTTATACAGTGTTTTTACTTGTGACTGTGTTAATCATTTACAGTTATATGAAACGAACTCTGGTAATTTAAGCATCTGGA
Organism: Pecten maximus; assembly: GCF_902652985.1. Taxonomy (NCBI): domain Eukaryota; kingdom Metazoa; phylum Mollusca; class Bivalvia; order Pectinida; family Pectinidae; genus Pecten; species Pecten maximus. The sequence continues at coordinate 8,606,709 of NC_047017.1, read as the reverse complement.
TTGTACCTGCAAAATGTGTTTATTGTATGTGTTTATGCGTTTTATTTCAGGAATTTGATGTTTTTTTTTTTTTTATATGTTATTGTTCTTAAGGGGGCAGTAGATATTAGCAGTAGTACTAGGTGATGCTATTTTGTTTTGTGTCTAATTTACGACAGGTACACTATACATGGAGGTCAGTACTGCCTGCTCCATATGAATGTGAATTTCACCTTAATAGTAGTGGAAATACATGTTACACATTATACTGGATCTAATGTTTGTTGTTTAAGGAATTTTTTTTTCTTATAATTCACGGATGTTTTAATTCTGCTCTGTTCATTTTGGGTGAATGGTTAATTTGGTTCATATATACATATTAACATTTTGGTATTCATAGAGGCAATAGTGTAAGTGTCCATTTCCAAAGGTTGACCCCTAAGGTGGTCTTGGTGACCGTATTAGACAAAGGTATATTTTCAAGAAAATTATACTTTGATCTTAAGGGGGGAGGAATGTGGGAGAACAGGTCACTATAGCCTTACTATTACTTATCAGTATCAGTTGTTATACCGTTATCACTGTGGGTCCCTTTAATAGTATGTACTATCCTTTAATTGCAACCAAACGGTACGGTAGGACTACACATTCCGCGTATACTTCCGGTTGTGTATTAGTCGCTATCACCGGTGCTGTCTAAGTTTACAGGGGTGTTAACTTTGGAGACGACCGGATCTTGGTGAGTTGCCGGAAGAGGTTCCGACCTTACTACGCATATGCCATAGATTTGTCCAATCACAATGGGTATGCGATGCAGGGATGCAGGTTACATGTAGGACCAGGGGGCTGGGGTATAAAAGGGGCTGCACAGTGATAATCGGGGACTTGCATGGCCGGATAACCGGCCAACCTACCAGGAGAGGATAACCTTTCCACAAACCAGGCTTCGACAACGTTGCCACAAGGTGCTGAACAGCAGTGCCACATATGTGCTGACAACAGCACACCTACGTTAGGGGACGATAGGGTGTAGGTCACGTTAAGGGCTAGCCGGGGGATAATGGTAGGGCGTTGTTGGCTGGGTTTATTCGTGCTCTAGGTTAGGCTCATTTATTACCACGTGGGAGGCTACTGGGGCAATGATTTCTAACCATTTACTATCTGTCTACTCTACATATGTACATACTTTGACTGTATCTTTTAATATGTTCACTTAAATAAATCTTAGTTAACGTTATACAAAGTGTTGATTGGTTTGTGACTTGTAAACTCCTCCACATCCGAGGGACTTGGGTTAGGATTGAAGCTGACTGTAACAGCAGGGGTGGTTCGCCGGACATGTCCGCTGGCCAGTGTCGGTAGATTTGGTAATTTAAACTCTATACGATCACTTGGTTTTGTCTCGCCGATGCTGGCTCGGAACGGTCGGTCCGGGCGGACCCACCCTATTACACAGACAATGAAAGTCACACTCGACTCTCATTTGAATGATTATACATTTCTGGAGAGCAGCTGATTCCGAACCTCAGTCGTTTGTACTCAAACACTCCCTTGTGGTTAAAGAATGCCGTACTTCCTCTCAATTCTTGATCAAGTTCGATTTGTTGATGGCTCCACGCTATGTCTAGGTGCGTGAAGATTTTGCTTAAATTTACATCATTTATTGTGTCACGTCTATAAGTTATCAAATGTTTTTTTGTGAATTGCAGTACTGGCCTACCTCGAATCAACACAGCCCTTTATATATCTGTCTCATATCCACACAGAGCCTTATATCTGTCTCATATCAACACAGGGCATTATATCTGTCTCATATCAACACCGGGCCTTATATCCGTATCATATCCACACAGAGCCTTATATCTGTCTCATATCAACACAGGGCATTATATCTGTCTCATATCAACACCGGGCCTTATATCCGTATCATATCCACACAGAGCCTTATATCTGTCTCATATCAACACAGGGCATTATATATGTCTCATATCAACACAGAGCCTTATATCTGTCTCATATCCACACAATAGTCTTATATCCGTATCATATCCACACAGAGCCTTATATCCGTATCATATCCACACAGGGCCTTATATTCGTATCATATCAACACATGGCATTATATCTCTGTCTCATATCCAAACAGAGCCTTATATCTGTCTCATATCCACACAGGGCCTTACATCCGTATCATATCCACCCAATGTCTTATAACTCTGCCTCATATCCACAAAGAGCCTGTTAGCTTTGTTTCATATCCACAAAGAGCATTTTATCTTTGTTTCATATCCACAAAGAGCATTTTATCTTTGTCTCATATCCACACCGGAATCTTATTTCTGTATCATATCCACAGAGCCTTATATCTCTGCCTCATATCCACACAGCCTTATATTCGTATCATATCCACCCAATGTCTTATATCTCTGCCTCATATCCACATAGAGCCTGTTAGCTTTGTTTCATATCCACAAAGAGCATTTTATCTTTGTTTCATATCCACAAAGAGCATTTTATCTTTGTCTCATATCCACACCAGAATCTTATATCTGTATCATATCCACACAGAGCCTTATATATCTGTCTCATATCAACAAAGAGCCGCATACATGTATCGCCATGTTTCGGAACGATCGCCATTGACGATAACTATTCAGTTACTGTATTAATAATGTTGATCTGAACATGTTTTAATTACATTAACTTTTTATCCAACTTATCTCTAACTTGGACGACTAGTCTAACATCATTGTCTATTTGGTGACTTTACAGAAAATCTTTAAGCTTCTCCCTCCCCTAAAATAATTTGAATTCTGTAAACTATATATTTGACGTATTCAAATCTTAGCGCATTATCAAACCTTAATAAATTGACACAGTGACATAATTGTGCACCTATAGTTTTTACTTTAGAAAAGTATATGGAAAGTGTTAAACGCAATCATAATTAAGCGATATGGTTCCAAATTTAGCCTTATGGTTCCAAATTTAACCTTATGGTTCAAAATTCATCACTATGGATCCAAATTTAGAGTTATGGTTCCAAATTAAGCGTTATGAATAAAAATTCAGCACTATGGATCCCAATTTAGCGTTATGGTCCCAAATTAAGCGATATGGATCAAAATTTAGCGCTATGCTTCCAGCGCAAAATCCGCTTAAATATATGTTTACAGTACACATTTCCGATGTCCATTCTGTTCTCACTATTTGGTCCCAACCACGAAGAAATCTTCTGAAGCCTCGGTCTCTTTCATTTTAACCTCTGTGACAAAATTGCCAATGTTTATCAGGTCAAGTACACCGAAACTATCAACCAGTCACTATTGAAACTTGTTTCAATTCCTCAAAATAATCAAAGTAGTTTTCTCAATAACATCGATTCCAAACAGAACATCTTCATCGGATCCTTCCGTTTCTAACGGGTTTTAACTTATTATTATCATATTTTAGCTTTGTTTTACATCGCAATAGCCGGACAAGTCGGATGATAATTTGGTGTTTGTGCCCAGTGTATCAACATCCATAATAGGTTCAGGTGTCTTTCTCTTTTTTTTCTTCTTCCTGTCATGATTTTTCGATGTCTTTTGGTGTTTTTTTTACGTACAATGTCATGATTTTCAAAATACGTTACCTTCATTGGAGTAGTATTTTTAAGCACATGACCGATATCTCGTTTAAATTTCATAATGATGTGTTTTAACATTTAGACTTGGCACAAAAAAAAAAAAAAAAAAAGAAAAAAAAAGAAGATCATACCTTTAATAAAAGATGGCTGATTGATATGTTGTCAGCCTCATATTGAAGGATTTAAATTTTGCCGGTCATATTTTATCATTTTTCAGCAAATTCCACGTTCAGTAAATTTACATTTTTGCCAGCGGTGTTTAATGACCTAAATGCCACTATTATAGAACACATTTTCTTGGCTGTTCAGAAGTCACCTACTGTACGTGTGACGTCATCATCGAAGTGAAAGTGGGTGCCTGAAATAGCTGTTTTTAGTTTTGGGAAAAAACGATTGAGCGATATCATATGAATAAGGATGCGGTGCTTAGTTTTAATATTTTCCCGTAACTGCCATAGAAGTGAAGTATAGTATGTGCCATTGATTGTTCCTTTTGGAGAAAATCAGTCAGAATACCATCTGCATCCCAGAAATTCGAGGCCATAATCTTCCCAGCTGATGGAACAGTCTTTGCCTTTTTTTTTTTTATCATGGTGCTTCGGTCGTTTCGATTGTCGTTTGGCCTCTGGGGTAAAATGATGGACCCATGTTTCATCCATAGTGAAAAATCTGTGAAGAATGTTGGCAGGATCTTCCTCAAAAAGGTTAAGATTAGCAAGCGATAATGTGCGCCTGGTGAGCTTCTGAGCAACTGTCAGAAGTCTTGGTACCCATCGAGGAGAGCTTTATCATTGTAAGATCGTCGGGCAGAATGGATTGTTCCCTTTCCTGTGAAATGCCAACTATATTGGCTATATATCTTTCCGTCATGAAGATATCGTGAACTTTATTGATAATTTCTGGGGTTGCAACAATGATAGGCCTTCCAGGACGGGGTCATCCTCAAGGCTCTGCCGGCCAATCTTCAATTCTGCTACCACCTTTTCACTGTAGCATATATAGCGGCCTTGTGTTGCTATCACATCATTACGGATACCCTAGGTGTTAAACCTTTTTGATGCAAATATTAGATCACTGCTCTTTCACTAATTTTGTCCATTTTGCAAAAGCCACTTGTCTTGTTTATTTAGAGTGCTATCTCGTCAATATAAACAAACCTAATGTGAGACCAGTCCTTTTGTACACGGTCCTATTAAGTCAGAGAATAATAATACTTGAAAAAAGAAGATCCTGGAGTACATCCTTCAATACGAGGCTCACAACATATCAATCATCCGTTGTACATTACACGTTAACATCAAGACAAGCTTGTGCTGAACAGTTGTCATTCGGGTGTAATCACATAACGTCTATCACAACACCTACCCGGCTGATGCGTAGAAGGCTGTATTAAGTACATGTCACTGCGCTTACGTACATAAATCGGTTAAGTATATACCAAAGCGTATTAGGCTCAAATTAGAATATGTTTTTCTTGTATGCGAAAATAATTTATCTGGCTGTCGCCGCTTAAATATCGCCAGATAATTATATGGCGGCCGCCAGATAAAATGTTTTTCGCAAGCAAGAAATACATATTCTAATGTCTGCCGAATACGCTTCCATAAATATCCGATAGGTGAACATTGTTTGTGTTATATATCTGACTTAACCTCAAGTAAAACGATTCACTGTGTACAACCTGTTTACTATTGATACAATAACATTCTAACGCATATCTATTAATCTAAAACCCTTTCTCGGTAGATATAGTTATCAAAGTTTCTGAAATGAGCTATAAAGGAAAATAAACACAAACACTGCAACAATACAAAGGTGATTGGTCTTTTATTGGTCTTTTAAATAGTACTGGATTAATATTATATACAATGCATAAAGAACAGTCGTTAGAAACACTACATTGTTATATAATTAAAAGGGTTATATAAAAAGTTATATAATTGAAACGAAAAGTTATAGAATTACAAGAGCTGTTGGAGAACAGCATAGCTCGTCTCGCAAATGTTTGTCAATAAATAATTAAAATATATTAATTGGAATGGTTTCGCAAATTGCATTAATAATATTTATATTGTTTACTTGATCAGATTATGTTTTGTGAATTCATGCAATTTTCAAAACCATACCAATTTATATATATATATAAATTATTTATTGAAAAACATTTTGGAGACAACCTATGCTGTTGTAGATTAAATGAAGATATTAAACACAAATGTAATTGCTTTTGGACATATTTCTTCAATTTTTTGACAACATATCCTAATGAGAGTTGTCTCCCTTGAAAAATGTGGACCGGTATAAATTGTCTGTTGTGACGTTTTCATATTGTTTTATATTCAGTTTCACCCCAAGAAAGGATAGTGTAACTCCATATATTTTCCAAATATCAGCACCCTAGTACAATCATAAAGTGATGTGTTAAAAAGCTTTCAACATTTGCACGAAAAATTAAAAAAAAAATGTGTTTTTTCCTCAAAAAAATATTTCAGTTTAACTCAGGAAAGGGATAGTTTAACCCCCACAGGGAACCTAATACCATGTATTAATATGCCTTTCAACACTCACAATATAAAACTTAACACAAAGTCCAAAGATTTAAAAACAAAAAAACACAGATTTAAAAAGAACAAATCAGATTTCTTTTTAAAGTTTTACTCCAGGAAGGGATTGTCTTACTCCCTAGGGACTCTATTGCCAAATATCAGCACCCTTGTACAATTATATAGTGATGTATTAAAATCTCTTAACACTTGCACCAAAAACTTAACGCAGAAATAATTTAAGTCCAAAAATTTGATAATTCTGGTTATTTCCCCAAAAAATCTCTTAGTTTAACTCCGGCAGGGGATAGTTTAACCAAAGAGGGAGTTTATTACTAACTATCAGCACCCTAGTAAAATTATAAAGTGATTTATTAATACCTTTCAACACTTGCACCAAAAACTTAACGCAGAAATAGTCTAAGTCCAATAATTTGAAAATTCTAGTTTTTTCCAAAAAAAAACAAAAATCTTTTAGTTTAACTCTGGCAGGGGATAGTCTAACCCCAGAGGGACTCTGCCAATTATCAGCACCCTAGTACAATTATAAAGTGATGTATTAATACCTTTCAACACTTGCACCAAAAACTTAACGCTGAAATATTCTCACCAAAAACTTAACGCAGAAATATTCTAAGTCCAAAAATTTCAAAATTCTAGTTTTTTCAAAAAATAATCTTTTAGTTTAACTCTGGCAGGGGATAGTCTAACCCCAGAGGGACTCTATTGCCAATTATCAGCACCCTAGTACAATTATAAAGTGATGTATTAATACCTTTCAACACTTGCACCAAAAACTTCACGCAAAATTTCCAACAATTTTCAAAAATCTGGGTTTTTTTCCCCAAAAAATCATTTAGTTTAACTCCGGCAGGGGATAGTTTGACCCCCACAGGGACCATATTACCATAAATTAATATGCCTTTCAACACTGGCACCAAAAATTTAACATTTGGAAAACCAACGCCGACGTCGACGACGGAGTGACTACATTTAGGGTTGGCAGAGAAATATCTTAACCTATGTATGATATTCTAAGACAATCAAGAATATCATCCCGATGGTTTGATATATCTGTCACGTAATTGTATAGTTGCTATAACGTCGTTTCATCCTAATGACAAAGGTTTCTTGAACAATTAAAATACGAGACCGTTAAGACGATGTCCTACCAGGACAATGTGACATTTGTCTAACACTCGTCCTATCAGAACAATATGACATTCGTCCTACTAGGACAATGAGACAGTTGTCTAACACTCGTCCTACAAGACGAATGAGATATTTGTCTAGCAATCGTCCTACCAGGACAATGTGACATTTATCTAACAATCGTCCTACAAGGGCAATGTGGCGAATGTGACATTCGTCTTAACAATCTCCTACCAGGACAATGTAACATTCGTCTTAACAATCTCCTACCAGGACAATGTGACATTTGTATAACAATTGTCTAACAATCGTCCTACCAGGACAATGTGACATTTGTATAATTGTCTAACAATCGTCCTACAGGGACAATGTGACATTTATTTAACAATCTCCTACCAGGACAATGTGACATTCGTCTAACAATCGACCTACAGGGACAATGTGACATTTATCTGACAATCGTCCTACCAGGGCAATGTGGCGAATGTGACATTCGTCTTAACAATCTCCTACCAGGACAATGTGACATTTGTCTAACAATCGACCTACAGGGACAATGTGACATTTATCTGACAATCGTCCTACCAGGGCAATGTGGCGAATGTGACATTCGTCTTAACAATCTCCTACCAGGACAATGTGACATTTGTATAACAATTGTCTAACAATCGACCTACAGGGACAATGTGATATTTATCTGACAATCGTCCTACCAGGGCAATGTGGCGAATGTGACATTCGTCTTAACAATCTCCTACTAGGACAATGTGACATTTGTCTAACAATTGTCTAACAATCGACCTACAGGGACAATGTGACATTTATCTGACAATCGTCCTACCAGGGCAATGTGGCGAATGTGACATTCGTCTTAACAATCTCCTACTAGGACAATGTGACATTTGTCTAACAATTGTCTAACAATCGACCTACAGGGACAATGTGACATTTATCTGACAATCGTCCTACCAGGGCAATGTGGCGAATGTGACATTCGTCTTAACAATCTCCTACCAGGACAATGTGACATTTGTATAACAATTGTCTAACAATCGACCTACAGGGACAATGTGACATTTATCTGACAATCGTCCTACCAGGGCAATGTGGCGAATGTGACATTCGTCTTAACAATCTCCTACCAGGACAAAGTGACATTTGTATAACAATCTCCTACCAGGACAATGTAACATTCGTCTTAACAATCGTCCTACCAGGACAAAGTGACATTTGTATAACAATCGTCCTACCAGGACAACGATAATCATCTAACAATCGTCATACCACGGCAATGCGATATTTGTATCTGGTTTTGACTCCAAATATATGTACAAGTGATGCTGATCGAATTTTCCCTAGAAAAATGGCTTATCAATGGTCGGCAAAAAAGTAGCGGACGACGATGCGAAAAAATGCCAAAACCATTGTGTTTCGCGTCATCAACATATGCACGATAACTTGATCAACGAAATAATCAAGCAAATGAAAAAGCGCATTACAATTCAAAATGATCAAATGCTCTTATTAAACCTCATGCAACTTGAGATTGACAAGTCGACCAGGCTCGAAGCATGGGTGCACGAGCCGTGACCTTCTAATGAGACACCCATCCTTTGAAGAGCCTCAGTGTCATCTGGAACGCATATATGTTTCATAAGAATAGTTGAAGCAGTTTGGTTGTTGAAGTTGTTACTGACGTCCTTACTGCATCAGCCTGTACACGGCGATGTGAGGGCATGACTTATCGGTGTGAGAGTAAAGGTCGGCGGTGTGAGTATAAGGATCTACGATGTCAGGGTTTGACCGCCGGTATGAGGGCGAGGTTCGCTCGTGTGACGGTAAGGCTTGCCGGTGGCGGGTATGGCTCGCTGGTATAGGTTAGGTCATACTTAGGACCTCGCCCTGTTTGTGTGTGAAGGCGTGTGTTTAGGTACCCTAGCATCATTAGCACAAATTTCACGCTTACATGGCCTCGTTTTCTCTCCAGTATGCGTCATCTTGTCGATTTTATCAGATCCAGGTATGCTTTCTGGGTGAATTTAAAATGTCTACAGCCTACACGCTTTACTTCACATCACAATTGTCTTATATATGCATTCTCATATGTTTCTTGAGGTTTCCTGACTGTGCAAACGACTTACCACAGACATTACACTTGTGTGGCTTCTCTCCTGTATGCATTCGAATATGTATCTGAAGGACACTCATTTTAAAAAATATCTTACCACAAATATCACATCTCAGTTGATTCTCTTCTCTATGTGTCTTTTGGTGATTACTTAAGCTTTCTGCTGTTCTCAACATTTTTTTACAGACATCACATTTGTACGCTTTTTCTTTATGAATCATTAAATGTTTCTGCAGGGTTTCTTGGTGTTTGAAATCCTTACCACAGACATCACACTTCTGTCCTTTGTCTGTATGAATGATAGCATGTCTATGTAGCGAACTCAAAAGCCTAAACGCCTTACCGCACACATCACAATTGTGTGGCCTCTCTCCTGTATGTATCCGGGTGTGTATCTGAAGAACCCGCATGGTAAAAAATGTCTTACTACAAACATCACACCTCAGTGGATTCTTCTCTGTATGTGTTCTTTTGTGATCACTTAAATTTTGTGCTGTTCTAAACTTTTTTTTACAGACATCACATTTGTACACATTTTCTTGATGAATTATTAGATGTTTCTGTAGGTGTTGTAGCTGTTTAAAAATCTTACCACAGACATCACACTTGTGTGTTTTATCTGTATGAATGATACCATGTCTCTGTAGATGAATCAAACATCCAAACTTCTTACCACACACCTTACATTCATGCGTCTTCTCTTCTGTATGAATCCGAGAGTGGATCCTTAGGCTTGCAATGTATAAAAATGTCTTACCACAAACATCACACTTGTGTGGCTCCCCCACATCAGAATTGTAAGCCTTCTCTTCTTGATGCGTCCTCAGGTGATCCTTCAGGTGACCTGACGAAGAACATTTCTTACCACAGATATCACACTGGTAAGGATGTTCTCTTGTATGTGTCTTCCGATGCAGCTGTAAGCTTTCTTCTCTAGAAAACCCCCTTTTACAAATGTCGCACCCGTACGTCTTTCCTACAGCATGTTTGACCCTGAGGTGACGCGTTAGATCATATTTCAGAAAATACATTTGACCACAGATGTTGCACATGTGTGTTTTCTCTTTCGTATGTATCCGAATGATGTGATTTTTCAGCTGGTATCCCTGGCTAAATGCCTCGTCACAGTGATCACATTCAAAGTCCATTTCACCACTATGTGCCTTCAAGTGAGTATTTAAACTTTGTCTCGTATTTAACCCTTTACCACAAATTTCACACATGAAAGGCTTCTGTTGTGCTTGCGTCGGTATGTTTTGACTTAATTTCTCGGTACTCTTTTCACTTTTGATGTTCGCGATAAAGGCGTGAGTACTTTCAGTGTGGATTCTAGCATGTCTATGTAGCCGACTCAACAGCCTAAACGTTTTACCACACACATCACAATTGTATGACTTTTCTGTATGCACTTTCATATGCTTTTTGAGATTTCCCAACTGTGCAAATACCTTACCACAGACATTACACCTGTGTGGCCTCTCTCCTGTATGTATCCGGGTGTGCATCTGAAGGGCACTCATGTTAAAAAATGTCTTTCCACAAACATCACACCTCAGTTGATTCTCTTCTGTATGTGTCTTTTGATGATCACTTAAATTTTTAGCTGTTCTAAATCTATTTTTACAGACATCACATTTGTACGCCTTTTCTTGATGAATTATTAGATGTTTCTGTAGGTGTTGTAGCAGTTTAAACATCTTGCCACAGACATCACACTTGTGTGTTTTATCTGTATGAATGATACCATGTCTCTGTAGATGAATCAAACATCCAAACTTCTTACCACACACCTTACATTCATGCGTCTTCTCTTCTGTATGAATCCGAGAGTGGATCCTTAGGCTTGCAATGTATGAAAATGTCTTACCACAAACATCACACTTGTGTGGCTCCCCCACATCAGAATTGTAAGCCTTCTCTTCTTGATGCGTCCTCAGGTGATCCTTCAGGTGACCTGACGAAGAGCATTTCTTACCACAGATATCACACTGGTAAGGATGTTCTCTTGTATGTGTCTTCCGATGCAGCTGTAAGCTTTCTTCTCTAGAAAACCCCATTTTACAAATGTCGCACCTGTACGTCTTTCCTACAGCATGTTTGACCCTGAGGTGACGCGTTAGATCATATTTCAGAAAATACATTTGACCACAGATGTAGCATATGTGTTTTTCCTCTTTCGTATGTATCCGAATGATGTGATTGTTCAGCTGGTATCCCTGGCTAAATGCCTCGTCACAGTGATCACATTCAAAGTCCATTTCACCACTATGTGCCTTCAAGTGAGTATTTAAACTTTGTCTCGTATTTAACCCTTTACCACAAATTTCACACATGAAAGGCTTCTGTTGTGCTTGTGTCGGTATGTTTTGACTTAATTTCTCGGTACTCTTTTCACTTTTGATGTTCGCGATAAAGACGCGAGTACTTTCGGTGTGGATTCTAGCATGTCTATGTAGCCGACTCAACAGCCTAAACGCCTTACCACACACATCACAATTGTGTGACTTTTCTGTATGCACTTTCATGTGTTTTTTGAGATTTCCCAACTGTGCAAATACCTTACCACAGACATTACACCTGTGAGGCCTCTCTCCTGTATGTATCCGGGTGTGATTCTGAAGGGCACCCATGTTAAAAAATGTCTTACTACAAACATCACACCTCAGTTGATTCTCTTCTGAATGTATCTTTTGATGATCACTTAAATTTTGAGCTGTTCTAAACTTCTTTTTACAGACATCACATTTGTACGCCTTTTCTTGATGAGTTATTAGATGTTTCTGTAGGCGTTTAAAAATCTTGCCACAGATATCACACTTGTGTGTTTTATCTGTATGAATGACACCATGTCTCTGTAGATGAATCAAACATCCAAACTTCTTACCACACACCTTACATTCATGCGTCTTCTCTTCTGTATGAATCCGAGAGTGGATCCTTAGGCTTGCAATGTATAAAAATGTCTTACCACAAACATCACACTTGTGTGGCTCCCCCACATCAGAATTGTAAGCCTTTTCTTCTTGATGCGTCCTCAGGTGATCCTTCAGGTAACCTGACGAAGAGCATTTCTTACCACAGATATCACACTGGTAAGGATGTTCTCTTGTATGTGTCTTCCGATGCAGCTGTAAGCTTTCTTCTCTAGAAAACCCCCTTTTACAAATGTCGCACCTGTACGTCTTTCCTACAGCATGTTTGACCCTGAGGTGACGCGTTAGATCATATTTCAGAAAAAACGTTTCACCACAGATGTAGCACATGTGTGTTTTCTCTTTAGTATGTTTCTTAATGATGTGAATTTTCAGCAGGTATCTATGGCTAAATGCCTCATCACAGTGATCACATCTAAAGTCCTTCTCTCCACTATGTGCCTTCATATGGTATTTAAGGCTACATAACGTATTTAACCCTTTACCGCAAATGTTACACATAAAAGGCTTCTGTTGTGTTTGTGTCAGTATATTTCCAGAATGGCTGATTTTCTCGGTACCAATATCACTCTGGTTATCAATGTCAGAGGTAGGTTTATTTTCTGAATGATTTTTAACATCTATATATAGCTTTTCCACTAGACTAATAGCCTCACTAAACAAAACACGAGTGTTCTTTTCTGTATGGCTGTTAGTATGTTTCTGCAACATTCCCAGCTTTGAAAACCCCTTTCCACAGACATCACACTTGTGTGACTTTCTTGTATGCACGTTCATATGTTTCTCGAGGTTTCCAAGCTGTGAAAACCCCTTGCCACAGACATCACACTTGTGTGACTTTCTTGTATGCACGTTCATATGTTTCTCGAGGTTTCCAAGCTTTGAAAACCCCTTACCACAGACATCACACTTGTGTGACTTTCTTGTATGTACGCTGATATGTTTCTCTAGGTTTCCCAGCCGTGCAAACGCTTTACCACATACATCACACTTGTGTGGCTTCTCCCTTGTATGTCGTAAGAAATGTACCCTTAGGTTGAATAATTTAGAAAAAGTCTTACCGCAAACCTCACATCTGTGTTGTTTCTCGCATGTATGTGTTCTTTGGTGATTACTTAAGTTTTCTGCTGTTCTAAATTTTTTACCACAGATATCACACTTGTGCGTCTTTTCTATATGCAACATGGCATGTCTCTGGAGCTTAATCATCTGTGTAAACTCTTTACCACAGACATCACACGCGTGTGTCCTTTTCGTATGCCCGATGGAATGTTTTTGCAGCTTCCCCAAACTTGAAAATCCCTTACCACACACATCACAATTGTGTGGCTTTCCTGTATGCACTCTCATATGTTTTTTGAAGTTTCCTAACTGTACAAACGCCTTACCACAGACATTACACGTGTATGGCTTCTCTCCTGTGTGTTTCCGGATATGTATCTGAAAGACACTCATTTTAAAAAATATCTTATCACAAAACTCACACCTGAGTTGCTTCTCTTCTGTGTGTGTCTTTTGGTGATTTATTAAGTTTTGTTCTGTTCTCAACTTTTTATTACAGACATCACACTTGTACGTCTTTTCTTGATGCATAATCAAATGCTTCTGTAGGTATTCTAGCTGATTAAAATCCTTACCACAGACATCACACTTGTGTTTTTGTTCTGTATGTGTCAATATATGTCTCTGTAGCTGCTCCAAACGTGCAAACGTCTTATCACACACAGAACACTGATATGGCTTCTCTCCTGTATGAATCCGTGAATGTACCCGTAGGTTACATATGTAGGAAAATGTTTTACCGCAAATGTCGCAGCTGAAAGTCTGTCCAATTCCTGACTCATTGATTTCCTTAACATCTTGGTTGCTCTCGCCAGATGCAACCATTCCTGACTCATTAATTTCCTTAACATCCCAGTTGCTCTCACTAGATGCAAACATTCCTGGCTCATTGATTTCTTTATCATCCTGGTTGCTGTCACCAGATACACACATTCGTGACTCATTGATTTCCTTTATCATCATTGTTGCTCTCACCAGATGCAAACATTCCTGACTCATTGATTTCCTTATCATCATGGTTGCTGTCACCAGATACACACATTCGTGACTCATTAATTTCCTTAACATCCCAGTTGCTCTCACTAGATGCAAACATTCCTGGCTCATTGATTTCCTTATCATCTTGGTTGCTCTCACTAGATGCAGACATACTGAGGAGCTTTCTCCTTTGTTGTTGTCTTACACAAGTGTGGTTTTAATTTATTTCAGCGACTGATTTTCAAACCTCACTTTGTGCTTTGAAGTCATCTCCCCTCAAGACTTTCAATATTCCTGAAATGAGAAAGAAAATAGGATTAATGTAAATGAGAAAGAACATAGGATTAATGTAATGTATTCAAGAAAGCAAATCAACCAATATGTTCCTCCTCTTTCCAGGTTTAATTTGGAACTACATGTATTCAGATATGATTGTAATAGTCCATTTGCATATTGACCAATAATCAACTGATGAAATATCATACGACTAAAACCATCTAGGCGGTTGAACTAATCTCAATGTTTTGGACCTTTTGGTACTCCTGAATACAATAAAAGTGTTGAGACTACTCATAGGTACTATGGAAGAGGGATTGATATACAGGAGAAAAGCAAATATCATATAAATGTACATTGTAAATAGCATGTAATAAGGAGACATGTTATACTGTCATTTTAAGGAATTTTCTTTACTTTAAATAAAAAGACTGTAGTTGCGATAAAGTTATGATGAACAGTAAATAATTATGTTTTTAAACCTCACTTGAATTGGCATATTACATTGTATCATCTATGATTTTGTTTAATTCTTAGATCGATTAATCTATGATTTTTATCATGTTTCTTTGATAAACCACATCATGATTCCCTATACATAAGATTACGGTGAATTTCTCTCCCAGTTATATAGGTTCCCATTTTTTAATTGTACTCAGTTCATTGTTGTTTTTTTATTTCTCTCTATGCAGTAACTGATCGGTATCCTAATAAGAGATCTTACAACTTCTTCTATGAAACTTCATTTTGTTCCCGATAAATCCGCCTACCTCATCTGTTGTGGTGACTTGTTGAATCACAAGTTATTATTATTTACTTTGCGAAGCATTTCACTTTTGACTGAGTTAAAACAAGCAGTCTCTTTATTGCTATCGGAATCTCTACAGGGGAAACAAACTAACGTTATGTTTCGCCTCATAATCACTTCAACCATCTCAACAGCACGGCCTTTTTTGTGTGGCCAATTTCTCGGAAATGACGACCCAATCGGAAGTATTTAAATTTCATTCAAAGTATCGATTGGAGAAATAATAAGATATTTCACTTATCGATTTCCATTTTGAAAAGCCGGGACTAAAAACAGGATTCGACGGCAGATGCCTTTTTTATCAACCCAAGAGCTCTAGGTGACTTTCTAATGTCACATTAACTAGAGTGTGTAAGAGTTACCTTTCCTCGCAAAAGCCAGGAAGAAAGCGTTATAATTTACAAAGAAAATAGTTAGGAATACTTGGAAATAAAACAAGTCATGATGTACAATTTAATTTTTTTCTCTCTATAATTTATTTGAATTCAACATATGTCTTCGAACCAATAAAAGCTTGAGTCATATTACTTATCGCAAAAAAAATTCTTTTCGGGAGAAGACAAGATCGTTTAGTGTATTGTTTGCATTTTTTGGGAAAAATTATTAACGGATTCATCAGGATTTATCATTCAAATTTATATTTTGATCGACCTGAGAGTTCCGAATGAATTTGTTATAGAAAATATTGGCTTTAAAGAATTGTTACAATTCGAAAGAGGTATTTCCGCTTGGTCTCAGGCCTCAATAAATACCACATTCTCAGATTCATAAATCCCTACACTCATTTGAATAAAAGGTTGATAAATCCGAATCATCCATAGGCGGGTGGTGTGAAATGCCTCCTTTCCTTTCACGTTTTAAATCTTTAGAAATTGTCTTGAACACCCTTTCCCTCCATGTATTAGGCCTAGTCCCGGAATGGCATTGGACAGTTATTGGTTTAATCAATGTTGAAATGTGAACAAGGAACTCTGTCGATATTTTCTGCATTTTTTGCCAGATTTTTCAATGAGCTCTGCCAATTTGTCAACATTTATTTGAGGGAAGTCGGTTTCAATGTCAAATAGGAAGATGTGCACTCGAAGGCTAGCTGCGATAGTGTAGCCTATACCGTCTTCAATTCGCACATTCCAATATGACGATTCAGTAATCTGCCATGGTATTTCTGGAAAACTCTCGCGAAGATGCTGCTTCAAATATGGCATCTGTGACATTGTATGGATGAAGCTACTCCAAGTTCTACTTCAGTAGGTTTGACCTTGCTCACCGAAGTATATACATATAACTCAGTCTCTGTTCATTTGTTGAAATCTCGCGGAAAAATTTATCAGCATCTATTTATTTTGATTGCCTTATAAGGCAATTGACCTTAACATTTGCATCCCCAGGATGACGATATATTTGATTTTGTTCATTTTGGATATTTGACTATTCATTGTTAAAGACATGACGTAATGTGCAGGTTTGTGGAATCAATATTGATAATAGATACCAGAATCATCAATTTGTAATTTTTACCCGATACAACTATAATCATGGACTAAACACCGCCTGATGTGAATCAAATCGGGGCTTGCTACATTATCGGTAATGGGAATCCGAAGGTCAAATAGAGTAAGCGTGGAAATCTCATAACATAAGAGGCACGTGGACCGATAATTGTTTACCATGTACTGGAAATCATTTGTCTTTGTCTAGTCGTTTGTATGTCGAATGCTACACATTTGTTTTATACTTATGATTCACATTAGTACGCTTTTTTGTTGATTGCTATAATTGTAAAGACCTGAAATTATTAACATCTAACTCATTATCATCCAACATACGATTATCCAACTCATCATCATCCAACATACCATCATATTACTCATCATCATCCAACATACCATCATCTAACTCATCATCCTCCAACAAAACATCATCTAGCTCATCATCATCCAACATACGATCATTTTACTCATCATCATACAACATACGATCATCTAACTCATCATCATCCAACATACCATCATCTAACTCATCATCATCCAACATACCATCATCTAACTCATCATCATCCAACATACCATCATCTAACTCATCATCATCCAACATACGATTATCTTAGCTCATCATCATACAACATACCATCATCTTACTCATCATCATCCAACAAACGATCATCTTACTCATCATCATACAACATACCATCATCTTACTCATCATCAAATGTCATCTAACTCATCACGTCATCATCCATCATACCAGCATCCAACTCATCATCATCCAACATACCATCATCCAACTCATCATCATCCAACTCATCATAATCCAACATACCATCATCCAACTCATCATCATACAACATACCATCATCTAACTCATCATCATCCAACATACCATCATCTAACTCATCATCATCCAACATACCATCATCTAACTCATCATCATCCAACATACCATCATCTAACTCATCATCATCTAACATACCATCATCTAACTCATCATCATACAACATTCCATCATCTAACTCATCATCATCCAACATACCATCATCTAACTCATCATCATCCAACATACCATCATCTTACTCATTATCATCCAACAAAAGATCATCTAACTCATCATCATCATCCAACAAAACATCATCTAACTCATCATCATCAAACAAAACATCATCCAACTCATCATCCAACATACCATAATCTAACTCATCATCATCAAACAAACGTTCATCCAAGTCATCATCATCCAACATACGATCATCTAACTCATCATCATCCAACATACGATCATTTAACTCATCATCATCCAACATACCATCATCCAACTCATCATCATCAAACATACGATCATCTAACTCAACATCATCCAACATACCATCATCCAACTCATCATCATCAAACATACGATCATCTAACTCAACATCATCCAACATACCATCATTTAACTCATCATCATCTAACATACGATCATCAAACTCATCATCATCCAACATACCATCATCCAACTCATCATCATCATCCAACAAAACATCATCTAATTCATCATCTAACATACCATCATTTTACTCATCATAATCCAACAAAACATCTAGCTCATCACCATCGAACATACCATCATTTCAATCATCATCATCCAACAAAACATCATCGAATTCATCATCTAACATACGATCATCTAACTCATCACAATCCAACAAAACATCATCTAACTCATCATCATCCAACATGCCATCATCTTACTCATCATCATCCAACATACTATCATCTAACTCATCATCCAATATACCATCATCCAACTCATCATCATCATCCAACAAAACATCATATAACTCATCATCTTCCAATATACCATCATCCAACTCATCATCATCCAATATACCTTCATCCAACTCATCATTATCCAACATACCATCATCTAACTCATCATCATCCAACATACGATCATCTAGCTCATCATCATCAAACAAAACATCATCTAACTCATCATTATCCAACATGCCATCATCTTACTCATCATCATCCAACATACGATCATCTCGCTCATTATCATCAAACAAAACATCATCCAACTCATCATCATCCAACATACGATCATCTATCTCATCATCATCCAACAAAACATCATCTAACTCATCATTATCCAACAAACCATCATCTTACTCATCATCATCAAACAAAACATCATCCAACTCATCATCATCCAACATACGATCATCTAATTCATCATCATCCAACATACGATTATCTAGCTCATCATCATCAAACAAAACATCATCTAACTCATCATTATCCAACATACCATCATCTTACTCATCATCATCCAACATACGATCATCTAACTCATCATCATCTAACATATCATCCTCTTACTCATCATCATCCAACATACCATCATCCAACTCATCATCATCCAACAAAACATCATCCAACTCATCATCATCCAATAAAACATCATCTAACTCATCATCTAACATACGATCATCTAACTCATCACAATCAAACAAAACATCATCTAACTCATCATTATCATCCAACATACTATCATCTAACTCATCATCCAATATACCATCATCCAACTCATCATCAATTTTCCCCCCAAAAAAACCTTTAAACCTCAAACATCAACCAAACACCCCAAAACATTAATCCACCAACATTTCAAATTCAATAAAACCCCATCCACTAAAACATCATCAAATACTTTATTAAATTTTTTAAAAAAAAAATCATTTTCATATAAAAAATCATTACTCTCATCATCCAAAAAAAATTTCCCAAACCCCCAAACCCCATTTTCCCAACCAAAAAAATCATCCCCATCAACAAAACCTTCCCAAAAACATCCATCCAACATACATCATCTAAAATCTCCCAAACATCTCAACTATATTCCCCAACCATCATCTAAAAAACCCCCAAAAAACCCCTCATCAAATCATATACCAAAAAAATCAAACCCCAAAAACCAAAAAAAATTTTAAAAAATCTCAAAAAAAATCCCAAAAATCAAACCCCAAAAAACAACCTATATCCCCAAAAAACAACATCCTTTAACAAACCTTTAACCTCATCATCAACAAATTTCCCCTTTTTAAACAAACACATTCATATCCCAACACACAAACCATCATACAAAAACCACAAAACCTCATCCCCAAATTTAAACCACATCCAACAAAAATCATCAAACATCATCCCAAAAAAATCAAAATCAACCTCCAAAAACAATCAACATCATTAAAAAACCTCAAACCTTTTCCCCAAAAATAAACAAACAACTTTAATCTCCCCCAAAAAAACATCAACTCATCATCTTACAAAAAAATCACTAATCATTATCAATCCTCTTTACTCCTTTAAAAACCACTCAATCATCATCATCCAAAAAAATCATTAACTCATTCTCCAAAAAATCATCCTCATCATATCCCCCAAACCTATTTTTTCCCTCATTTCCAAAAACCAAACCCTCTTCATCAAAAAAACTCCCCCCTCCATACCAAAAAAAATTTTAAAAACAAACTCCCAAAAAACCCTCACACAAAGCCCCCCCAAAAAAACACACAAAACATCCCAACCACTCCCACACATCCAACAACAC
Source organism: Pecten maximus (assembly GCF_902652985.1). NCBI lineage: Eukaryota > Metazoa > Mollusca > Bivalvia > Pectinida > Pectinidae > Pecten > Pecten maximus. The sequence goes on along the minus strand of NC_047017.1, from coordinate 8,586,137 downwards.
CCCCAAAACAAAACACATTTAAAAACACACAAAAAATATCCCCCACAACCCCAAAACCCTTAATCACATAAAAAATCTTTTCCCCCCAAACAAACCCCCCCAAGACCCCAACCCCCAAAACAAACCCCCCAAAAAAACGAACCCCCCCCAACAAAAAAAACCCAAAAACCCCATTTCCAAAAACCCCCAAAAACCCCAACCCAAAAAAACTAACCAAACCCCCATCCAAAAAACCCCCTTTTTTCCCTCAACCCCCCAACACCAAAACCCCAAAAAAACCAACTCATTACCCCAAAAAAAAACCAACCATCATCTTTCCCTAACATCCCCCAATTTAATTCCATCCAAAAACCCATATCCCAAATACATCATCCAAAAAAAATCATCAACTCCATCTTCCAATACCCTACCCCAACCAAAAAAACCCCCCCACCCCAACCCCCAAAAAAAACACCCCAAACGCATTACTAACAAAAACAAAAACAACCCCAAACCAACAAAACCACAACAACACACACAAAACAAAAACAAAAAAAACCACACATCCAAAACCCCACCACACATCCAACAAAAACACTAAACCAACCCCCCAAACCCTTTCCCTCATCACAAAAAAAAATTCCAAAAATTTTTAACAAAAAAAAACTTAAACCCCAAAAACATTCCCCAAACCTCATCAACAAAAATCATCCCTTTTATCATCCCAAAAACTCCCAAAAAAATTTTAAAAACATTTTACTTATCATCCAAAAAAAAAATTTTTCAAAACATCCCAAAAAAAATTTTACATCCCCAAAAAAAAATCATCAAACAAAACTCACCCCCCCACACCCCCAATAAAAATCTTTAAAAACAAAAACCCCATCATCAAACCCCCATACAATTTAACTCCACAAAACCTCAAAAAAACAAAAAACAATCATCCAAAAATCATCAAAAACCCTAAACCAACAAAAATCAAACTACCCTTTTCCCCTCACCACCCCATCATCAAAAAAAAACCATCATTTCTCAAATCCAAATACCATAAAAATCATCATCACCCTCCAAAAAAATCACAAACCATCCCAAAAACCCCCAAAAAAAAACAAAACCCTTTCCCATCATAAAAAAAATCCATCACCTATCCTTTAACAAAAATCACAACCTTCTCCAACAAAAACCCTCCACAAAAAAACCTCACCAAATCATTTAAACCAAAAACCACACCCTCAAAAACCCCCCACCCCCAACACACCAAAACAAAAACAACAACAATCCCAACACCCAAAACCCCAACAAAACCCCCCCAAAAAAACCCACCCAAAAACAACCCCAAAAACCACACCACTCATCACTCCAATAACCTTTATCAACCCCAACCCCCCCAACCCCACAACCCATCATCATCCACAAAACATCTTACTCATCATCTCAAAAAACATCATCAACTACATTACCAACCCTCCTACTCATCATCACCCAAAATACGACATCTGCTCATATCATCAAACAAAACATCATCCAACTCATCATCATCCAACATACGATCATCTATCTCATCATCATCCAACAAAACATCATCTAACTCATCATTATCCAACAAACCATCATCTTACTCATCATCATCAAACAAAACATCATCCAACTCATCATCATCCAACATACGATCATCTAATTCATCATCATCCAACATACGATTATCTAGCTCATCATCATCAAACAAAACATCATCTAACTCATCATTATCCAACATACCATCATCTTACTCATCATCATCCAACATACGATCATCTAACTCATCATCATCTAACATATCATCCTCTTACTCATCATCATCCAACATACCATCATCCAACTCATCATCATCCAACAAAACATCATCCAACTCATCATCATCCAATAAAACATCATCTAACTCATCATCTAACATACGATCATCTAACTCATCACAATCCAACAAAACATCATCTAACTCATCATTATCATCCAACATGCCATCATCTTACTCATCATCATCCAACATACTATCATCTAACTCATCATCCAATATACCATCATCCAACTCATCATCATCATCCAACAAAACATCATCTAACTCATCATCTTCCAATATACCATCATCCAACTCATCATCCAATATACCTTCATCCAACTCATCATTATCCAACATACCATCATCTAACTCATCATCATCCAACATACGATCATCTAGCTCATCATCATTAAACAAAACATCATCTAACTCATCATTATCCAACATGCCATCATCTTACTCATCATCATCCAACATACGATCATCTAGCTCATTATCATCAAACAAAACATCATTCAACTCATCATCATCCAACATACGATCATCTATCTCATCATCATCCAACAAAACATCATCTAACTCATCATTATCCAACAAACCATCATCTTACTCATCATCATCAAACAAAACATCATCCAACTCATCATCATCCAACATACGATCATCTAATTCATCATCATCCAACATACGATTATCTAGCTCATCATCATCAAACAAAACATCATCTAACTCATCATTATCCAACATACCATCATCTATCTCATCATCGTCCAACATACCATCATCTAACTCATCATCATGCAACAAAACATCATCTAACTCATCATTATCCAACATACCATCATCTAACTCATCATCATCCAACATACCATCATCTAACTCATCATCATCCAACATACCATCATCTTACTCATCATAGTCCAACATATCATCATCTACAGTAATTAATCATAATCAAACAATATATCATTTAACTCATCATCTAATATATCATCATATAGCCAATCATCTAACATGTCATCTAGCTCATCATCGAACATATAATCTAACTCATCATATATATCATCATCTAGCCAATTATCTAACATGCCATCTAACATGTTATCTAACACATCATCTAACATGCCATCTAACTTATCCTCTAACTCATCTCATATGTCATCCAGCTAATTATCATCTAACTTACCATCATCTAACTCATCATCATCCAACATACCATCATCTAACTCATCATCATCCAACATACCATCATCCAACTCATCATTATGCAACATACCATCATCTTACTCGTTATAGTCCAACAAAACATCATCTACAATAATTAATCATAATCAAACAAAATATCATTTAACTCATCATCTAATATATCATCATATAGCCCATCATCTAGCATGTCATCTAGCTCATCATCGAACATATAATTTAACTCATCATATATATCATCATCTAGCCAATTATCTAACATGCCATCTAACATGTTGTCTAACATGCCATCTAATATATTATCATCTTACATGCCATCTAACTTATCATCTAATATGTCATCCAGCTAATTATCATCTAACATACCATCATCTAATTACTCATCATCACCCACAAAACATCATCTACAGTTCAACATAGTCAAACATAAAACAGCATATTATTTAACTCATCATATATATCATCATCTATCCCATTATCTAACTTGTCATCTAATATATCATCATTTAGGCCATTATCAAAATGTCATCTAAAATGTTATCTTACTCATCATCTAATATATCATCTAACATATCTAATGTATCATCATCTAGCCCATTATCTAACCTGTCATTTAACTCCTAATCTAACATGTCATCTTACTCGTCATCTAATATATCTTCATCTAGCCCATCATCTAACATTTCATCTAATTTTCATCATCTAACTCATCATCTAACATGTCATCTAACTCATTATCTAATATATCAACTAACTTATCAAACATCTCATAATCAAACTCATATACCCATCATCTAACTATTCAGCGATGAAAATGGATGAACATTTTCATCTCTGAACTATTGGACCTTCAGACTTGCGGACTATTGAACCTTTGAAGTATATAACATGCCTTCAGAATACTGGTTGGACACTGTAAAGGTTATCCTATCTACTCAGCACACAGACAACAGAATTGTTTCCATTCATACAAAATGGCAACTACATTTACATGATAATGTGTCACCATGCGGATTGTGGGGTGTGTGTGTTCCTTGTTTGGGGTGGTGATGTTACCCTGAGGTTTACGTTTGTCAGGATTTGGCTACACAGTTTTTGGTTCAGGGAATTAGCAATGGTAGAACAAGCCACACCATGATGAAACCCCTTTTATATAAACCATTTTTTACTATATATGTTATTACATAGCATACATTAGAACTCAGGTTTCCAGTCAATTTTAATATAATTGGCCCTAATTAAATTTGTAGTTTGTATATATCATTTACAGATACTATAAAAGATCAAACTAGCGTGAAAATCACCAGCTCATCTGAGTAGGATTAATTATATTGTTTGTACATACATTGCAGATGGGACCACTTCAATTTGCAAGCTGACTATGCCTTATGTATGTACAGTAATGTACACAATCTGTCAATCCAATGTGTCAAAGCTGACCAGTGATTCCAATTAATTGTTGTAATTTAAGCTTTGATAATTTACAGATTTCTACAATCTTACGGTGGAATATTAAGCTGATGTGCAGTTAATAAAAAGCAGAAACCTTTTCAAAATGTACCTGCGCACTATACGTGCAAATTTATGGTATGTTTAACCTACTGGAGATCAGTTAAGGGAGGGTATGACTTTGTACATATACTCATGTAGATGTGTTTGTCTAAAGATTTTTGGTAATAGTTTCTAGTTTCGTAAAAGAGGATCGATAATACACAACACACAACAACATGAATAAGATGTATGGACATAACATAATTATCTATGTACCAGTAGGTAATATATATGTTCAACGACAAATTAAAACCCTAGATTTAAGGGAAATCGCTAAATTTTAACCCGCCATCATTTAACTTTCAGTTTTCATGACCAAATTTCCAAATTTTGTGACCACTGAAATTTCCCGCTTCACGGTACCTTGAAGGATTATAGCCTATTTCAGAGGAATGTACCTGTGTAGGCCTATATGTAGGTATTACATTTTAATAAGAATTTCCAAGTTTCTAAAAATGTATTTGTTTATTTCTTTTGTAGATCTATATTTTGTTTGATATATCTTAATTAATTTGTTGTCAACTGGAAATTATAATACAAATGAAATATTTTCAGCAAATTATCTTTATATAGAAGTTCTAACACACGAGTTTCATGTGATGTTGATATTGTTTCATTTTTTATTTTATCTGACAAAGAAATCTAAGGTAACATATACAATTACATGTAGCAATAAATTGTACATTACCATCCTTTCATCAAAACCATTTTCTTATTTTTTTTATTAGGCACGATAGCCTTAGCTATCAGTGCAGGCACATTATCAAGTTTTCACAAACATTTATCGGAAATAAAAAGAAACAACTTATTTCTTTTACTTTATTATACTCATGTTAATTTTGGTCGGTATTTCAATAAAAATAAGAAAAGACGACAGAAACAGTCGTTTCATGTCCGTCCTTGTAAACCTTCGCACGATCCTGAAAGTTGTCGTACCGTCAACTGAAGATGACAATTATTTATGTATTTGGTTAGGCTATTACAACATGATACATTAGGGAAAGTGCTTAATTAAACCAATCAATGACACATGAAAATGTTCTTATCGTGATGCCTATAATTCAACCGCTGCTTATAAAATCTATACTATGTTATGATCCCCCATTCGTAGGCTACATCAGCCATACTGGCATGGCACATCACACGTGTGGTTTCAGACTGTCCTTTTTACTCTGTAAACAAGTAACATATACATACCTTAGTTGTATAAAATGTTTGAAGGCCTGGTTGCCAAACGTGATCAAAACAATCATCAAGACCATATCACATGTCGTTTGTCTAACTCTACTGTCGGCTTACTTGTAACGCTCGGCCTAAAGAATTTTACGGGATATACTAAAAACAGGAAGACGACAATTTAACGCTGTACGGACAAGACTAACGTTCAGGTAAAGATTTTATATTATTTTGCCAGTGAAATATATAGAGGATATTAAATGGTTTCCCGTTTAGTTTAACATACAGAGACCGGACAGAAGTATTCGAACAAAATGGCCGCCGTAACGTCATGTGCACATCTCGCTAGAAAAATAAAACTCTTTATAAAAATGATATGTGTTGTGATACTGACCTAATATTTGGTGATCTGACCCTTGGACTTCCGTACTTCCTTCAGACGGGCGGGAATCGATTGGTATAAGCCTTGAATATATTCTACATCAATGCTTTGCCAGATGGTTTGTATTGCGTCAAAAAGCTCTGTTTGATTAGTGATGTTGTTGACCACTGCCTTTAGTCGTATTTTTAGTTTTAACCACACATTCTCGATGATATTTAAATCAGGACTTTGTGGGGGCCATTCTAGAACGGGAATATCGTGGTTTGGAAAATATTCAGACACAACACGAGCCTTGTGAACTGGAGCATTGTCCTGTTGAAAAATATAGTTTTGGTTTGCAAAGTGTCTCGCTAAAACTGGCCACAGATTTTCTTCCAAAATTTCAATATACTTTAGGGCATTGATGATTCCATTTACACTGCAAACAGTACCAACTCCATTATGGGTAATACACCCCCAAATCATCACGGAAAGTTTCCGGTGTGACCGCGGACAGATGCAGGCTGGCCGGTATGCCTCGTCTTTCTTTTCGCCTCCATATAAAAATTCTGTTGTCGTTGCCGATCACGATTTGACTTTCATCAGAAAAAATAACATCTTTCCAATAGTTTTCTACAGTCAGATTTCTTTTCTCAAAACAAAATGACACACGTTTTCTCAGATTGACTTCACCAACAACCATAGTTTTCTTCACTACCCTTCTACGGTATCCCTGATTTTTTAAATTCCGGTCAATTGTTTTACTACTAACCTGTACATCATTTACAATGTTCCTGTAGTCATTTAATTCGGCTGTTACTTCATCCAACGATTTTCTCCTATTTCCACGAACAACTTTCAAGAGTTTTCTCTGGTCGCGATCTGTCAAATATGGCGTCCTTCCACATCGATGTGTATTTTCAGTGTTTCCTCGTCTCACATATCGCTTCCAAATATCAGAAACTGTAGATTTTGGTATTTCTAACCTAACTGCAACAATTGTTTGTTTTATCCCACCTTCTATCATCGCTACCACCGCTTTTCTTAAGCCTGATGTCAATTCTTTACCACGACGACCCATGTTACTTCCGTGAATTCCTGCGATTCCGTCAGCAGACGACGCAATTTATTTTTACCGCCACAACATTCCGCGTGACGTATAGTATTACGCGAACCAAGCCTCCAAACTGGATTTATCCTTATTTTTATGCGCCGCGCGAAATTGAGCGGTAAATATTACGACGCGTTTGTCCGAATACTTCTGTCCGGTCTCTGTATATTTCACGAGTATGACAGAATATCGAAATTTTCTGTCATACTCGTTAAATATATGTTATATTTAACGGGAAACCACTCTATTTTGTTTTTATTGCATTTCATAAACTTAAAAAATTTTTTTTAAAAAAAATCCAAAAATCATATAGACATCAAAAAATGCCGGAATCAGTAATGACGTCATCCCTTTGTGACGTTATTCCACGTCAACTTGACGGCGCCATTTTGGAAGGACTGATCAACGCAATTTAAGCGTTATATTAAACGGGAAACCATTCAATATCCTCTAGGTATATATTCATTTTACGGGAATACTGCCAGATGTTCTGCTGCCTTTTTATTCATGACTCACAAACATGTATCTCTTAACACAAAATTTTACAAATGTTAACTTCCGGTATTAATTTGCTCGTAAAGGAGGGAGCCTTAGGGTTAATAACTAAGCCCGCGTTCGAATTTCCTATTGTTTTTTACTCTCTAAAGATATCGTTGATTAGCCTGACAGTGCAGGCATTGTGGTATACAAAATGTTGGTGTAGCCTACCGATATGATAATATTAAATTCATTTTTATCAGTTAAATTATAATCTATTACGCGGATCGGGAATTCAATGACAGTCTTTCATCCAATCCACAATATGTCGAGTCTATTTGAGAAATAAGATGTTTTTTTGTTGTTTACATGTGTAAACTGAAAAGACTAAGTGGATCTTTTTATTTCATTTGTAAATCCCTCTTGGTGCTTTAAAAAATTTAGCTGTTTCTCATTTTTTAACGAACAATTTTTTTTTTTTATCTATAACAATATGAATCCAATATTCCTGTTTTTTCGTTTGCCTTCCGAAGATGTCCAGAATTTATAATAAACATAATTATTTATAACAAATTTGTGTCAGCCCATCATTTGTACAATTTGGAATCCCCACCCCATTATGATGCTACAAGGCAAATATGGGTGATAGAAGTCAATAGCGCAAAAACGACCCCTTTTGGCCCCGCCCCAGAGGCCCCCAGGGGGTCAGCCCCATCATTTGTACAATTCTGAGTCCCTACCCATAGGGATGCTTCTGACCAAATTTGGTCAAATTCTGATATGTGGTTATGAAGAAGAAGTCAATTGTTGACGGACGGACGACGGACGCAACGGTATGGCATAAGCTCACCTTGGTGAGCTAAAAATGAAAAAAAAAAAAAAATGTACGCTATAATTGGTATATTCAGTATGAAGAAGTACATAAGGCTTCACATTTATTAAAACAAAAATTAATAAATTGGTTACGGATTTTAAATATCCGGATTTTCCGAACGTGTGTTTACACAGGAAATAACTGTTTAATAACAAACTGGACGATACGGACTGGGTTGACTTGTTCTCTATAACGCACTCCCCAGACGAAATGTGTAAAAAATTTACTGATAAATATTTGGACATAGCCAGTGAGTGCATACCTACTAAAACTGTTATAATTAGACCTAACGACAAGCCCTGGTTTAATTCTGACCTTCGCCGAGACATTAGGAAAAGAGACAGACTTTTAAAAGTTTTTAAATAAAATCGCTCTGTAAAAAATTTGACGAATTTTCGGAAACAACGTAACCATGTCAACAATCTTAAAAAAACATACCAAAGAACTTTTCTATGCGGATATAAATGGTATTCTAGATCGTTATTCTTCTTCAAATCCACGAAATTTTTGGAAAATTGTTCGGAGATTAATAAAAACTTCTGACACTGCTAATATTATACCACCGCTTGTACATACAAACGGAAATCTTGTAATGACAGACGTCGATAAAGCCAATATACTTAATGATTACTTTGTTTCCATTTCTACCATTGACGATACAGACATTGACGAGCCAGAGGTCGAACTAAGGACTGACGCTACGATATCAGACATACATTTTCAACTCAGCGACATTACCGACATACTTAAATCTTTATCTCTTTACAAAGCTGTAGGTCACGGCGGAATTAGCCACAATATGTTAAAAAATACAGCATTTTCTATAGCCTACCCATTATCATTAATATTCAGATACTCTCTTGATACTGGTATTTTCCCGGAACACTGGAAATTAGCATTAGTTATGCCATTATTAAAAAAAGGGAATAAACACGTTTCTTCTAAATATAGGCCTATTTTATTACTCAGCACTATCGGTAAAGTTTTTGAACGTTTAGTAGTTAAATATTTGAATAACTATTTGCTTGAAAACTCACTTATTTATAAATACCAATCTGGTTTCCAATCTGGTCATTCTACCGTCCATCAAATGATAGAAATTTACCATACCTTATGTGAAAATTTGGAAAAAAATCAACCAACCTGTCTAGTATTCTGTGATATCTCCAAAGCGTTCGATCGTGTGTGGCATAAGGGAATGTATGTAAAGTTAGCGAATTATGGAATTATTGGGAAACTTCTAATTTGGTTAAAAGATTATGTAAGTAACAGGAAACAGCATGTTTTTTGTAGGAAACAGTAAATCTTCCGTTAGGACTACTAATCCTGGCGTGCCACAAGGATCTGTATTGGGTCCACTACTTTTTATTCTTTACATAAACGATATATCTGATAATCTCGATAGTCTTTCAAAATTATTTGCTGATGATACCTCTTTATTATGTTCTGGTCGATCACCATTTGAAATTGAAATTAAAATAAATAATGACTTAGCAAAAATTCAAAATTGGGCAGAAACCTGGTTGGTGAAATTTAACCCTCTGAAAACGGAAGCCTTACTAATTTCAAATAATGAACATGAACATGTTATAGACATTAGATTTAATAATATAGATGTAGAATTTGTTGATCACCACAAACACCTAGGCGTAACATTAGATGTAAACTGTAAATGGTCTCGACACATTGAAAGCATATGCAAAAATGTATCTAAATAAGTAAGTATTCTCAGAAAGCTCAAATATATTTTAAATAGGCAAACTCTGTATAAAATTTACAAGTCATATATTCTGCCTTTATTTGAATATTGTTGCGAGGTTTGGGATGGATGTTCTCTCAGTGATGCAGATAATTTGGAAAAATTAAATTTAGAAATTGCAAGAATAATTACCGGATTACCTTCCTTTGCTAGCAGGCTCTCATTATACTCTGAAAGTGGATTAGAACCTCTTGTAAATCGTCGTTCTAGAAGAAAACTACAACTATTCTATAAAATTACTAACCAACTGACTCCTAGTTACTTATCCACTTTATTACCTCCCTTGGTATCTGAAAACTCACATTATAACCTACGTGATGCAAGTAATTACTCTCTAATGAACTTCAGATTTCAACTAACAAACAAATCGTTTTTCCCATCTACTATTCGACTTTGGAATCAACTTGATCTAGAGATTAGACATAGTATCTCATATTCAGTATTTAAAAAATCTATCTCAAATAGAACACAAGTACCTACCCATTACTCAGCTGGAAATAGAAAATCTAATATATTGCATGCGAGATTAAGAAACAAATGTAGTATTCTAAAAAATGACCTTTTCCAATCACATCTTATTGATTATCGCCATTGTCAGTGTGGACATCCAATTGAGGATGCATACCACTACTTCTTTATTTGTCAAAATTACTTTGAACAGAGAATCGAATTGTTCCGAAATCTAAACAATTTCATGCCACTAGACCTGCAACTGTTATTATATGGAAACAATGATTTATCCATTGAAGATAATTTTATGATAAGCCAAATCACTCAGAAATACATTCAAGACTCAAGAAGATTTTAATTCCCCGTTTTCTCTTTTCTTAATCAATATTGTGAAATATTATACATACATATATATATTGACAGTTAAAACAATGTATTTATAAAGTCTCTTCCGATTCCGATAGCGCAAGAGAAACGAATATTTTTTTCCCAGAAGGAAATGGAACGAACGGAGAAAGCTTACCAAGGAACAGGATATAACGAACATTAGAAATAGCAGTGTGTTTTTGTGCAGCGAACAGTTTAATCTTCTGCTATCGAAATCGGATTTGTTTGTTTGCTTAGTAAAAAATTAAACTGAATTTATCAATTGAATATTTGAATAAATTCGAATCGTAATACCTCTCTCCCTGACTCTCTGTTTCTCTCTCTCTCTCTCTCAGTCTCTCTCTCTCTCCCCAAATATAATTGTTAATGTTTTAAATGTCATGTCATCTTGTATAAAAATTGTAAAAAATCATGATAATTGGGAAAGGGCTTCATATAAGTTTGAAAACTTGTGCCCAATCCTCTTGTATATATTGATACAAATAAAATATGTTTAAATCAAAACAGGAAATTTAGTTTTGCCTACAGCGAAAAATGGAAGCCCACAGTAAAGGTAAAATAGCGGAAAATCTTAATTTACAACATATGTCCAAACAAGATTAATTCTGTCTTTGGGATAGAGATGTTTACTTAAGTCCCCCAAACAAAGTTTGGGGACTTATAGTTTTTACTCCGTTTCTTATTATTATTATTACAAGCTAACCGATAATAAGTATTTATATATTAAAGTATTTAAATGTTGCCGTTATCCATCCATGTAAAGAATATATAAAAGGAGTATTATATGACAAGTAGCATTGGGTTCTAATACTTTTTCATGTAGGGAAAGCATGGTCTTTCATTGATCTGTACAGTATTTTTCTATCTTTAGTTACATTATCTTTTACATTTGTCTTTCAAATCTGAAGCTACATGTCGTATTCCAAGCAACTGGTTTTCATTTGACAGACTATAGTGACATTGACCTTTGATATCCGAGTATGAAAGAGTACTTAAGGTATTGTGCAGCAACCAAATAAGAGGCCATATCACCTTCTTCTCTGGACCTCTTTTTGATATTGAGAAAAAAGGGTTTAAACATTTAAACATATTTGACGGCTGTGACCTTAAATTTTGTAACACTTCACCAGCATACTACAGGCCCAATACCAGGTATCTGGGCCTCAAGGTTATTCAGTAGAAGATTTCAAGGTTTTTTGCACGTCTGGCTCCAGTGGTCTTTAATGAAGGTAAATGCCATTCATTAAAACAAACCTATAGCAGCATTCAAAATTTGGTACAATCACTACAGAATGCATGTGCATTTGAATTGTTGAATTGTCCTTTTGTGTCCCATCCCTCCTCTTTAGGAGTCAGCATAGTGCCTCAAGATTCTTAAACAACAATCAGACCAGCCAAATAATGCCCAAGACCAAGTTTGAAAAGATCATCAAGTAAGCCATACAGAAGAAAAAGAATTGAACCAGAATGTTATCTTGGACTACTGTGCTGAATATGTGCTGATCTGACAGATCCGTCAATTCAAGATGTCTTAACCAAACAAAAGATTTTATTAAAATTATTGTAAAAAAGGAAGAAGCAGAGCATTTATATATATATATATATACATTGTATGTTACAGAGACATGCAAAATATTGATGTAGATGTATAGATGTATTGAAAAACAAAAAGTAAATTTTGAAAATCAAAAGCCACTAAATATGTCAATTGTTTAACAAAAAAAAACAACTGGAAACAAATAAATGAGATGAAACTTTTGAAGATATTTAATAGAAGGAAGTGTAAAGACTCATGTGAGAGACTATAACCACAGAGATATTATCAAAAGAAAGGAAACTAATTTTAAGTATACAAATAAGCAAGTGTAAACCTTGTTATATAGGATATATATATCTGATGGATATGTCCTCTCTCCCCAACAATTGAATGTAAAACAACCTTAATAATAAAATGTTAAAATCTTACCTACATGGAAACTAAAATGGATTTGTAAAGTTTCACCTTTTTGTACCTTCTAGATCTCTTGATCTGGATGAATTGGAGAAATGAAGTCAATGTGACTCAATACAATATTCTATTCCATTTTTCACCCACTTTCAAATATCATCAGATGTATATGAGGTGTAGAACAATTGGAAACAAATATAAATGGCAATCTGCTAGAATAAGATGTATAGGAAAGAAAACAAAGGGGCGCAACTCTTCAAATTAGTGAAAATCCAACCCTTTAATTTAGAATATGATCATCTGTCATTTGAGAATGTGTTCTTAAACCAAAGTCAACATCTGTATGAGAGCTTGTCAGTGTCTAACTTCCGGTGGTAGGGCAAGAGGAAACTCTGAATACTCATTTATTAGTCTCATCAAAACCAAAGGTCTTTGACCTGTTAGAAGGTGAGGTTGCCAGATCTATTGATTAATAAAATCTGACATCCTGTGTTACAGTGTATTTAAATCAGACCAAAAGTAATGCAGTATCATGTCAACAAGTATTTTTGTATTGATACACACCAAATAGGTTAATATGAATGTTTAAAAAATATTTCTTATTACTGCAAACACATACATGTATATTCTACAATTATTTCAATTACAGATTGAGGAAATGAAGGAAATATTTCTATGTTCGAGTGGATTCAAGAAATAATATATAACACAGTATTAAAAAAGTAATGTAATAATTGTGAAAATGTCACAGAAACATGTCAACAAACAATATAATGTGGAGCGCAATGGATTTTGAAAGCTAAATTCTCACTGTAGTCAATGCAAGTTGTCAAGAATCATATTATTTTATATACTTGACTTAAAAAATCTCTGCAAGGATTTATAAAACAATAACATAATACGTCCCGTCTTTCCCCGGGCGTATAAAAACAAAACAAAACCCTGCAAAAAAATAACAAAAACAAAAAAAACTATACACAGAGGAACATAATTTAAAAAGATAGACAATCGAAGCTGGTAATTGTGTAAAATGAACTTAATTCTATATCTTCATAATGTGTTTACATGGGCCATCAGAACTGACTGAGAAAAACCAAATTCCATTCTTTTTAAATTTGTTGTTGACAGTTCTCTGATCAATAACCAAAGTTGATTTTTTTTTAATTTCACATTTTCATGACTTCAGCTAATATACCAAATACAGTAAAAACTTTGTCTCTACTAACCCATCTGACTCTAAAAAAAAAATCTTGCATGCTTTTTTTCCCCCAAAAATTCAGTGTTTTTGGTAATGCAAATATTTTATAAGAATGTGTAGTCCATTCCTGTTTAAACATCAATCCTGGTCAGTAATACAAGGTATGTGTAAAGCGATTACACTTAATATTTGGGGAAATATTCTCTGTTTTTATATGATCAAATGAAAGAGATTAAATTGATAAATATCTTCTTCATCTAAATGACAACCAAGGGAAAGACATAGGTTGCCAGTGATGGAACAATCTCAATTTTTTAAAAAAGTTTTCCACATTACCGGTAATATATACCACAAGGAGACAAACACAAACATACCGCAGACTCCTGAAACATGTATTAAGTGCACCAGTGACCAGGTAGCTCAGTGGTAAAGTGTAAGTCTAGAGTTTGCAGGGTCTCGTTTTCGAACCCTGCTCTAATTGCTACTTACTTTTCTTTTTCTCCTGTTATAACATAACATGTGACACACTTGATACATGTACATGTATGTCTGTTTACCCTGTAACTCATATCCAGTAAAACTGTGACAGGTTATGAGTCACAGAGTACAAAGACATGTTACTATTGTATGAGCTCGAGTCAAAGGGTTTGTCGCCTTTAAGCTTCGAATTCTCGTATTTGCCAAATTTTAATCTGTGGTCAGGGTCAGCTGAGGGTAGTCAGATCAGACCTGCAGACCAGTCATAAGATCAATTGTAAACAAAGATGCGCTGTACATGAGAAGTACAAATAAGTAATTAGATTAATATGGTTGAGAAGATGAATTATTTATATGATCATATCTGTAAACTGTAAAACGAAAGTAGGCCTACCTCTAGCCAAACTGCTATTTTCGCAATAGCTGTTCATTTTACTTGATACGATAGCAATAAACAAAATCAGTGTTACCTTCCGTTGTATTTTAGCACATTGGTATCTCAAAAAATGAGAAAAATAAGCCGGTATAACGTTCAATGATCTTCTGTTTTTATTATCGTCATGCATGTTTTCCGGGTCACGTTCTAATAGCATGTCGGCTTCCGGTTACGTCATCAAATTCATTTCCCGCGAATTTATTGGGAAATCTAAATTAACACTCAAAATGAAATGAAGTGAAAGAAATAAAAAATGTCAAATAAAAATATTTTGATCAGTATTTAGTGCAACATTAAATTTTCACTGTAAACATATGCTACGATTTGCTAACCTAAAGCATAAGTAATTGAAATCAAATTATTTTAAAATCCATATTTCGTTTCTATTATTATCTTAAAATTTGCATCACAAGATCGTTTAGCAGCTTTGCAGTACTGACTCTTTCAAACGCACAGATGCTTTGATTTGAGCAAAGATGGCGACCCGAAGCTGTGAGGCGGTTTGGATTGGAATTAAAATGCGTATATTTCGGCAAGTAAACATCGTACAATGTCCCCGTATGGTCAGATCATCTATTTTTTTCATTATGTATTCAGAACAGTTGTTGTTTAGCCGCTACGGTTATTAACATAAAAATTCGGATTATTATATAAATACTTATTTAATTATTACAAGCTAACCGGTAATAAGTATTTATATATTTAAAAAAAAACTATCGTATCTATCACCTGTGTTCATTGAAGAATAACGCAATCTGTGTAAGATTTTTTTTTATTCGGGAAAAATAAAGACTTTCTGCGATAAAGCACCGGACAAAGTCTGAGTGCATAGAATTCAACAAAAAAGTGATGTGCATGATTTTTTTTTCTATTTATAGTAACATTATCTTTGACCTTTGACTTTCAAGCCTGAAGCTACATGTAGTATTCTAGCAAATACTTTCTTTAGTAGCAGTGATCTTGACCATCGGGCCCTTATAAGTTATCCTTGAAAGCAGGCACAAGGTAGAACTTGATAACTTCTAATAAGCATAATCAGCTCAGCTGAATTCATAATATATTGTACTTCAACTGATTTTCAATTTATAGAAATAGTGACATTGACCATTGACCTGCAGGCCTGAAAGACAGGTTCATCAGTTTATCAGTTTAAGGCATTGTACAGCAACCAAACAAGATGCCCTATGGATCTGTATCAATGAACTGCTTCTCTGGACCTCTTGGCTATTGAGAAAAAAGTGTTTCAATATTTTAGCATGTTTGACTCTTGTGACTGTGAATGTATGTCAAGGTCATTCATTTTAACAAACTTTGTATCACTTTACCACAGCATACTACAGGCCCAATATCAGGTCACTTGGCCTCTGGGTTATTGAGTAGAAGATTTTCAAATGTTTTCATGTTTGGCCCCTGTGCCATATAATGAATTAAAGGTAAAGGTCATTCATTCAAAAAAACTTGGTAGACTTTCCGGCATGTGAATGAGTTGAAGATAGATGGACAGACAGAGACCATTTCATTTTGGGGCACCACATCTCGTGATTTGGGACCATAACTACAAAGTGCGTACTGTTCATTTGAATGGAAGAATCCCCCTTTTGGTCCCATTTCTCCCCCTTGGAAGCATGCAGAGTGCTGTGAGAGAAACTCAAGTCTTGGCTCCTTGGCTCCTAAAATAAACTAAAGAGGTCTTATGAAAAAAATAATCAGAAATATACAAATAAGAAAGTGGGAACCTTACTATATAAAAGTTATATCTAATTGATATGAATAAGTCCCCTATCCCCACAATGGAAAGTAAAACAACCATAATTAAATCATGGAAACAAAAAATGACTTTGTAAAGTTTCGAATCTTCTGTAACTTTAAGATTTCTTGAACTTGATGAATTTGAGAAATGAAGTCAATGAGGCTAAACAAAATAAACACTTCCAGATACATATGTATCATCAGATGTATATTAATTATGAAGTGCAGAACAATGAGGGGGAAATGAACGATAAACTGCTAGACTAGCTAGAACTGTATAAGATATATATAGGAAAGAAAATAAAGGGACACAACTCTTCAAGTTAGTGGAAATCCAGCCCTGAATTTAATGTGATGATTGTCTTTTGAGAATGTGTTCCTAAACCGGTGTTTGGGCCAGAGGAAACTCTGGCTACTCATTCTCATCAAGGGTCTTTGACGTGTTAGAAGGTGAGATTGCCAGATCTAATAAGAAAATCTGATAAAAAAGTATTGCAGTGTTTTTGGATGGATCCACCAATGTTTAACAAAATTGTTTTCATATTATTAAAGCAAACTTATATATTTTCTGTAATTATTTTCATTACAGATTTCAGAATTGAAGGAAATGCTTATGTTTGAGTTAATCCAAGAGATATAACACAGTATTCTAAAAAATATGTGTATGAATCATAATTGTCACAGAAAAATGTCAACACATAATATGATGTGGAGTGCATTAATATTGGATGTTGAAAGCTTAATTCCTGCTCTGTAGTCAAGTTGCCAGGAATCATATCCTTTTACATACAATGTATATATATATAAATTTGACTTTAATAGTTGTAGTGAGGATTTATAACAAAGAGAAAAAAAATTCTACAGAGAATAGTGTGGAAATAGAGATGAACTAAATTCAAAAATGTAGACAATACAATCTGGTGATTTGTGTAAAATGACCTTAATTTTACATCTTCATAATGTGTTAAATTTACAGTCTGTCAGACCTGACAGAGAAAAACATTCCATACATATATATGTTATTTTCTGCTTTTACTGTTGTCATTCCCTGTTGTGTCCAGTATGTAACATCTCATCTTCAATAACCAAAGTTTTATTTCTAAAACCATATTTTCATGACTTAGCCTTGATAGGCCAAATAGAATAAAAGCTTTGTTTCTACTACCCCGTCATAACCTTAAAAAGATTTCCCACAAATCAGTTTTTTTCCTAAATTGCAAATATTTGTTACCTTTGTGTAGTTGATTCCTGCTTAACTGTCAGTAATACAAATTTACAATGTATTTATGTAAATCAATTACACTTAAAATATAGATATCTCCAGGTTTTCCATCCATTGGTTATATCTGTTGCTTAAACAGTTCAATGAACTGTTACATTGTTCTATTTCAAATTTTCCTGTGCTGAATTGTTTTTGCCAGATTGTTTTAAAAAAAATCCTACCCACCAATTAACTGGGTACCCTCTTTTTCATTTACCTGTTCGTAGAAACAAACAAGCTTTCCAATTAGTGTGTGTCTTTTTAAGAGTATCTAACGAAATTGTGTATTACATATGGGTAGACCATGGGTTCAAATTCATGACAAGTCCCTGGAAGTGTAAATAGTAATGACAGCACATAGTACTGAGGTGATTTGTACAATATGTCTGATTTTTTGCTGAAATTTTTCGGGGAAAATTTTCTGTATTTATATCAATTGGGAAAGATTAAATTGACTATATTCTTAATGTAAATGGCAACAAAGGAAAAGACTAGGTGGCCAGTGCTGAAACAATCATAAGTTTCCAAGTTTTTTATAGTAAAAAGTTACACTATTATGTGGCGGATGAGGGGAATTAAATACAAGGCTAAATCTGCCAAGGTTGAATACAAAATAATCAACCTTTGGTTAGAAAATACGGTTAGATACAGAGGTTCAATAATAAACTGTAATGTGTCTTTTCTTTTCTTTTGCTGGGTGTCGTCAGCAATTTAGGTTCGCTTTAGTGAGTTAACCTTAAAGTTGGCATCAGATCCAGTTTCACACCACCAAAAGGAGACAAACAGCAGACTCCCAAAAACATGCACATTTTGTATTAATAACCAGACATTTATTTTGACTCAGTGGTAGAGTGTCCGTCTTAAGTTCGGAGGGTCCCGGGTTCGAACCCTAATCTGGCTGCTACATTTTCTCTTTCTCCTAGCCTGTAACAGT
This sequence comes from Pecten maximus, assembly GCF_902652985.1. NCBI lineage: Eukaryota > Metazoa > Mollusca > Bivalvia > Pectinida > Pectinidae > Pecten > Pecten maximus. The sequence continues at coordinate 8,566,990 of NC_047017.1, read as the reverse complement.
AATTTTCCTGAGGTCCAACTTCAATCCGTACGTATTGTGGAGGCATTGACATAAATTTAATTGATCTTGTAAAACAAAATAACTTTTCCCAATAGAGCTATGTGTTATCAACACCAACCCCTATGCTCAGTGCCTTTAGCAATGTCAGTCGGGGCACAGGGCCTCGTCACAATCTTTTCGTTTTGTAAACACTTGAAGCATTTTAATATATATCTCTGTTTACCCTATGAAACATGATTAGCCTGAGACACACTTGATATGTCTCATTAACCTATAATAACTCATAACCTGCGGCAGCCAGATTATGAGTCGTATGGTAAACAGACAATTGTTCAAAACGTGAACGTACATGTAGTTACGTGGCCCTGTGATCGGCGTTAGTTAATTATATAAATATTCCAAACCAGACCAGTCAATTAGAAAAAAGGTAATTACACTGTACTGTACAGAACTACAAATATTCCCACATAGAACAATGTCGCGGACAAGCATTTATATAGACAATGGTTGTGAAGTTGAAGTATGTAAATGACCATGTGCGTAAACTGTAAAACGAAAGTAGGTCTTAGTCTAGCTCAGCAAGCAGACACTGCTATTTCGCAATGACTGTTCGTTTCATTTGATACGATAGCTATGAGTTAAATAAGTGTTACCTTTCGTTGTATTCTAGCACATTGGTGTCTCAACAAATACGAAAAAAAATCCAGTCATATTCGATAATCTTCTGTTTTTATTATCGTCAAGTTTCTGTCGTTTACAGGTGAACATATCTTCCGGGTCACGTTCTGAAAGCATGCGCTTCCGGTTACGTCATCAAATTCATTTCCCGCGAATATATTGGGGAATCTAATTTTCCTTTTAAAATGAAATGAAATGAAAGAAATAAAGATTATCTAAATAAAAAAAAAGTTATCAGTATTGAGAAGAAAATTGAATTCCCTTTGTAAATAATTATTTCAATTTGCTTACCTCAATCAGAACCACTCAAAATTAAAATGATTTAAAATTTACTTTTCGTTTCTTTGATAATTTTAAAATTTAGGATCACAATATCATTTAGAAGCTTTGCAGTGCTTACTGTTTCAAACGCACAGATGCTTTGATTTGAACAAGATGGCGGCCTGAAGCTGTGAGGCGGTTTGGATTGGAATTAAATTGCGTATATTTCGGCAAGTAGGCATCGTACAATGTTCCCGTGTGGTCAGATCATCTAGTTTTTTCAATACGCATTCAGAACAGTTGTTGTTTAGTCGCTACGGTTATTAACATAAAAATTCGGATTATTATATAAATACTTATTTAATTATTCTTATTCTTATTATTATTATTATTACAAGCTAACCGGTAATAAGTATTTATATATTAAAGTATTTAAACGGTAAAAATTGTAATCCAGACGATTCTGCCGTTGATACATTTATTATGAGGTGTTTACAAAAGGATACGATATTAACGTGGCCCTGTGGTCAGGGTCAGCTGAGGAAGTCAGATCAGACCTGCAGACAAGTCAATTTTAAACAAAGATGCACCCTGTACATGAGAAGTACAAATATACTTGATAGAAATATCCCGCAATTAAGTAATTAGATCGACTATGGTTCAGAATATGAATTATTTTTATGAGCATATCCGTAAACTGTAAAACGAAAGTAGGTCTAGCCCAACTACATAGGTTACGATACGATAAAGTTCTATGAATTAAATCTGTGTTACTTTCCGTTGTATTTTAGCACTTTGGTGTCTCAAATATAGCGAAATAATCCGGGAATGTTCAATGATCTTCTGTTTTTATTATCGTTGTGCTTTCCGTGTCACGTTCTAATAACCTACGCCACGAAATATCATACAGCTAATGGACCGAAGTGTTATCCACTCCAAACCTCCAATTATCGACTATAGATGCCTGATTCTATAGCCTGTGACGGTTACGTCATCAAATGCATTTCCCGCGAAATTATTGGGAAATCTAAATCTATTCTTAAAATGATATGGAGCGAAAGATATAGAAAATGTCTAAATAAAAAACGTTGTGATCAGTACTGAGTACAACATTAGAGTGCATTGTAAATAATTGCTACGATTCGCTAACCTAATGCATAAGTAATTTAAATCAAATTATTTTAAAATCCATATTTCGTTTCTATTATAATCTTAAAATTTGTAACACAAGATCATTTAGAAGCTTTGCAGTACCGACTCTTTCAAACGCACAGATGTTTTGATTTGAGCAAAGATGGCGACCCGAAGCTGTGAGGCGGTTTGGATTGGAATTAAAATGCGTATATTTCGGCAAGTAAACATCGTACAATGTCCCCGTGTTGTCAGATCATCTAATTTTGTCATAATGTATTCAGAACAGTTGTTGTTTGGTCGCTACGGTCATTAACATAAAAATTCGGATTATTATATAAATACTTATTTAATTATTCTTTTTATTATTATTATTCTTCCGCCAAGCTTTGTCCGACGCGTTTCTCGAATACCGTAAGTCGGATTGAAATGAAACTTTGTGTGAACATAGATGGCAATCTGAAGTTGTGCACTTCACTATTTATTTTTCGATCTGACATCCAATATGGCCGCCAGAGGCCATAATTGGCTTAAATGTAATGGGCTATAACTCTATAACCGCAGGTTGCACAGAAATGAAACTTGGTGGGAATAAAGATGAACATGTGAAGATTATTTTGAGACCCTATTTTTTTCCGAAATAATATATATATTTTTTTAATTGGAAAATTTTGCCATTACTATTGGTGTGCGCCAGGGTTCCAGGCCAGCTCCCTTTATGTTTTCATTAAAAATTTAATTTTATGAAATTTGGTATTAAGGTGTCTCATGACACTTAGAACATTACTCCAACTTCTGTTTCTTGATTGCAAAAAATGGCCGCCATTTCCTGGCCTCCGATTGGTCTGTATTGAGATATTGTCCAATTTTGATGAAATTTGGTATGTAGGTACATCATGGGACACTGGTCACTTTCGTAACCTCACTTTAACTTATGAACAAAATGGCCGCCATTTCCTGGCCTGTGATTGGTCGAAATTTAGATATTGTCCAATTTTGATGAAAGTTGGTATGTACGTACATCATGGGACACCGGTCACTCTCGTAACCTCACTTTCATTTTTGAACAAAATGGCCGCCATTTCCTGGCCTCTGATTGGTCTGTATTTAGATATTGTCCAATTTTGATGAAATTTGGTTTGTAGGTACATCATGGAACACTGGTCACTCTCGTAACCTCACTTTCACTTTTAACAAAATGGCCGCCATTACGTGGCCTCTGATTGGTCTGTATTTAGATATTGTCAGGTTTTGATGAAATTTGGTATGAAGGGGTATTAGGGGACTCCAAAATAAACTGAATGGTGTTCACTACCATAATAACCATACGGAAGCTTCTGATTGGTCGAAATTTAGATATTGTTAAATTTCAATGGTATATAGGGATATTGAGGGATGCCGAACGTGATGGTATGACTGCGAGGGTGTTTGGGGACTTCTGTAATGGTTTCCCATTACAATTAGTACTTGTTTTAAATAGGTTTCAGAAAAAAATTGTAGAGAATTGTACCATTTTAGGTCAAATATCATAATATATACACTTTTTGAGCATTTTTTAAGCTGTTACCATGGTAGAGTAAGGACCTTAGCTTTTAATACGTCTACCCTTTCCCCCGCGATTTATGGTGACGCTTGTTCATGGAGAAATAATCACCGTGTTTCCTGGTGATAGACCAATTATGCCGATCGATCACCGTGGTTAAATCATCAAAGATCGCGGTGACCAAGCGTGCCGCGGTGAACCTCCGCGATCGAGACACTGAGGATCACAGAGGATCACAGAGGATCAGCAGGACTCATCGGTGCTGACTCATGCGATAAAATTTACCTGTAATACGAATCGGTATGGAGTAATTACATGTATATAACTGACACCCAGCAACGCTATGATCGATGTGACCAGGGACGTACGGTATAACCATTTGCCATTGGTTTTAATTGTTTCCATCTCTTATAAATGCCGTAGAATTAAAAATCAGTTTTACTTAGCTTGAAAATATGATATATTCTTTTTTATTTGTCACTATAGTCGTAGTCTAGAGGGGACATGGATAATGTGTAGTATATTTAGATATATAAAGAACTGTAAAAATTCCGCTGTGTGTCGCTGACATATAAAAGAAAAGATTTGATGGAAGTTATTTCTTGAGTAGTAGATCTAAGAATCACTGTGTGATGATCATTTATCATTTCAAACAATTTTAATCCAAGTAAGGATATAATAAAATATTTCAATTAATTATAAGCATAACATGGGAATCTTTCCCGTCCCCTTTATTTTTGAAGCAAAACAAAATAACGTACTAACAATACAGATGTCACCATTACGATCAAGACCTAACGTCCAAACAATGTGAACTAATTCGTCTTTTCTCTATCTATAGACGAGTCTATTTTACGTCCAACGAAGCCTGATGATAGATCATGTAATTTGAAATTTTCCATTGAACTGGTAGGTAACAAAGGAGTTCCAGAAGAAAATATTTACCTTCTGTGAAGAGAATGTCGGAGATGAGTATATAATAGATATATTATATCATTATCGTGGTTTTGTTTTACCGCAATCATTGAAAATTCGCTAGGAAATCATATATTCCAAATCATTACCGTTTAAAACCAAATGAAATCAAACTGAACGATCTATTAAACGGTCATACTTATAAATGAGTTATAAATGGTGTATCATTATTTTCTAGAAAAAAATCTCTATATCGCGTAATATAATCATAATTGAAGTTGGTGAAAGCGATATAAATTAATTCTCTATACACAGAACAATTACATGCCGTGTAATTACCGTTATAGAAATGTTTTCACCAACTGTTAACACCTGTCAATCACATTTTTTAATTACATTAGAGAGTATACCTGTTTCGCAATGACCCCATCGGACCCCTATGGTTTTTTTTTTTTACCTGAGGGGAGTATATGTTGTTATCCAGAAGGATTTTAGGCTGTAGTTTGTCCATGTCTACTACCTGTATCTCACATCTTACTGTAGGATTTTTTTTTTAAATAAATAAATGAAATTACACGTTTTAAATCGCAACAATTAGTGTTCGTGTATTATCTCAATAATTAATAACAAATACACGGGATAACAGCTACCGTAATTATTTAAGTAAATACAAACTAAATATTGTGAATTTATACCCTTATGTTTTGGGCGACACTCATAAATCCTAGCGTAAGACTTTTTTTACAGCCAATTAATTAGACAATAGATTGCTGGGATACCTGCATCGAATGGGGTGGACAGTTTACCTGATGACACACCATAATCAGGCACAGCCTACTATAGCTCCGCCCACATACTCTCAGATTTGTTGGCACAGGTGTGATTGACATGTCTAGATGATTTTTACAAAGGACATCGTCGAAGTTTTAATCGTTTGCTGATGTCACTGCACGTTCATGAAATTAATGTAAAGGCTATAAGCAGACATATAGATTCGCTTGTTATCGTACATTGATTGATATATTTAATCAGAAGACAGTTACCTGTACAATAGCAAACTCGTAGAGACTCGGCAAAAATCAGACACCGCAGATCGTTAGTACCGACCGCAGTGTAATTTAATTAGGGTGCATGTGATTATTTATTTATTACCATATGTCGTTCAATTAACGCATTAAAATCACAGACACATTGTTGACTTGAACATTACAATAAGCTCAAGTTCAAGTTCAAGTTTTATTTTATTTGAGTGTCACATGTCAATACAATACTTGTTTAAAAAATAAAATACATATTGACATCCAGCCATTATTGGCTTATGAGACATTAATTACGATTAAAATCTATTAAAAGCTATCGATTATGCTATCCGTTATTTTGTTAAATTATACAATGATTAAAATATATAGATTATCAATGTCACATACTTATTTTTTGGAGTTCAGAGACTAACACTAGTCTGTACTAGTTATGGTATTATCAGGCTACACATGAGCCTAAAATTAATTAGTAAATAATTGTACTGCATATTAATGAGCCAATTGCTCATCTCAATAATTAATTAAATTTCACACTGGATATATGAAAGTTACAACTGTACCATCCTATAGTGTAGAACCTGGTTAGTCTCCAACCCTCATATATACAAAATACAAGATATTACTTTCAGGAGAATTAAACATACTATAACAATGCTGTTGGTATATATTTCCTGCATTTGTACATATTAAAAAATGGTAGCTGCTAATATAAGCTATCAGCAGACATCTGTCTCTGGCCGTATCTTCATCTGTGTACCATTGTCGTGGTCATTTATTTGCTACATAAAATACTGTGTTATCGGACATAAACATAATATGTCGTTACTAAAACCAAAGACATATATATGTCTCTGCTAAAACATATATATCATGTGGCATAAAACTTCGTTGTTGCTAGCCACATCGTCATTCACAATATGAAAGTGGTACGCATTCAGATATTTTCATTTATATTTATAACGTACCCTCATGTGAGCCCACAGGCGCTTGCATAGAAAATATTACTTTCAATTTTTTTTTGATATGACAGTGGTATGTGTAATCTGTTAGCGCCTGTGGTAGGACTGTGATCTAAAGTTTTCTGGCTGCAGTTCAAAGGAACCTTGCAACTTACCTGTGATAAAAATCACGACTTACCTGGCTGTGATCGGGTGACATGCTGACAAACGGTGATGAGTACACAACTAAATTCACACATGTTCCTAATAATTTGATAGTTGTGTAATTGTCTGTAGCTAATTTCAGGTATCAAACGTCATTTTTTTCAGCGGTATTATCAAGCACTAGCAGGGAAAGTAACCATTTAGGAACATAAAATGTCAAACTTTTCAGGAAAATCAAAACCGAGAAAAATATGCATAGAAAAAAATATTGGGAGAAAGATCCTATGGTGGGTTAATTTATGTACATGTCTGTGATATTTAAATAAGACACACTAAAAAAATCCTCATCCTTGCACATGTTTCACTTTGTATCCCTAAATGATCGTTTCTTTAAATATCGTTATTAATAATACCGAAGACGAGTTTAAGTTCTTTATACTAAGCCTTTCGGCTCAACCGTAGGCATATGAATATTCGAGGTACGGACAAAAGTATGAATATGTGTGCCTGTTCACTCGTCTATACATATACAACACGTATCATTCAAAAGCAACTTAATCCAAAATGCTCATTTTTTTATACTCTCTTCTTTATCACATTTTTGAATTTAATATTCTTGTATATTGTACCATCATGTGACTATGTTATTATTCATTGTTTTGTTAATTTTACGGGAGAAGTCGTTTATAAGTTGGTAAAATTTGCTGACTAATCCCTTTGTCATTTCTGTATATCAATAAAATATGTTTAAACTTAAGCTACAACACGTGTACAGTGGACCCGCGATAATCCGGACGCCGATAGTCCGGAAAACTCACAGTCCGGACGGAAATGCACGGGAACGGATTTCAGTCACGTTATTAGTACTCACCAGTCCGGAAATTCGGATTCCGATTCCGGAAGCCCAATTTGGGAACGGAGCGTACTTTTCATTAGTAAATTTCCCTCAATAATCCGGACAATTTTTTCACCAAGAGGAGAAAAAAATGTCGGGGCAAGTCACCCGTGTCGACAGCTGTACAGACTATCGCTTGACACTGTGCGTAGTCATAGCGACCGCTGCCAGGTCATCGCCCCGGGTGTTTACCTGTGTTACAATGTGTAGCTTTTGTTTTTATAACGGTACATTGCTTTTTCTCTACGACCATTAAAGGATTTGATAGTATAGCCTGGTCTTGCTTTTATCAACTTGACGTACACTATCTATGATAGTTATTTTACAGACGGCAACTTTTATAAGAACACATATTGCTATTTCGTAGTTAGTAAGAATTTATGCACAAACATACAGTGCGTGATACGATAATTAATCAATCTCAAATACATGTAATAAATTTATGATCGTTAATTAACATCATTAACGCTTTTATTTGGTAAACACGGATATCGGCTTGTAACACCGTTACGTGAAACGACGACTCATTGAAAGATGCATGTTATTAATTACATACACATTTACGTATTAAGCAGTGATCATAAGAACTGGGTTGATTACACACAAATTAGTCAATAGTCGTCTGATACTTAATTAATTATATAAGCGTCACATTGTTTAGTGAATACGGGTTAATAATTATCGGACATCTTGGGTAGTTCTCGCTAGTGTCGCGTACATTTAAATAGATAGCTTGGGGTTTCTGGTACGTAAATATCATAAAAAAATATGGACTGATGGTAAGTTGTAAAATCCGGGTCTTTTATTGTATACATATATACCCTTACACATAGTGATATGTGATTATATACATGTATATAACAATTAATTTACTATTTACATCATAAACAATATCCTATCATAGATTTGTGCTGGAATTGCGCATACAGACAATTCAACTACTAATAAAAGTAATACAACATATGTATGAAAAATTTGAAAATTCTAGTTTTTTAAACAAAAAAAATCTTTTAGTTTAACTCTGGCAGGGGATAGTCTAACCCCAGAGGGACTCTATTGCCAATTATCAGCACCCTAGTACAATTATAAAGTGATGTATTAATACCTTTCAACACTTACACCAAAAACTTAACGCAGAAATATTCTAAGTCCAAAAATTTGAAATTCTAGTTAAAAAAAAAAAATCTTTTAGTTTAACTCTGGCAGGGGATAGTCTAACCACAGAGGGACTCTATTGCCAATTATCAGCACCCTAGTACAATTATAAAGTGATGTATTAATACCTTTCAACACTTGCACCAAAAACTTAACGCAGAAATATTCTAAGTCCAAAAATTTGAAAATTCTAGTTTTTTAAACAAGAAAAATCTTTTATTTAACTCTGGCAGGGGATAGTCTAACCCCAGAGGGACTCTATTGCCAATTATCAGCACCCTAGTACAATTATAAAGTGATGTATTAATACCTTTCAACATTTGCACCAAAAACTTAACGCAGAAATATTCTAAGTCCAAAAATTTGAAAATTCTAGTTTTTTAAACAAAAAAAATCTTTTAGTTTAACTCTGGCAGGGGATAGTCTAACCCCAGAGGGACTCTATTGCCAATTATCAGCACCCTAGTACAATTATAAAGTGATGCATCAATACCTTTCAACACTCGCACCAAAAACGTAACGCAAAATTTTGCTAAGTCCAACAATTTTCAGAAATCTGTTTTTTTTCCAAAAAATCATTTAGTTTAACTCCGGCAGGGGATAGTTTGACCCCCACAGGGACCATATTACCATAAATTACTATGCCTTTCAACACTGGCACCAAAAATTTAACATTTGGAAAACCAACGCCGACGCCGACGCCGGAGTGACAACATAAGCTCTCACTCTTCTTCGAAGAGCCGAGCTAAAAACTGTATAGAGAATTGTGCCATTTTGGGTCAAATATCATAATATTTTGCAATTTTGAGAATTTTTTAAGCTGTTACCATGGTATTCACAACTCTAAAACTCACAAAAAATATCAGTTAACTTATCCTTCAGAGCTCTATTAAAATTGCAAATGTTGTACAGATTTCAAATATATATACTTTATTAGAGGTTATATGTAAGGTTAACTGGCAATGTTTACATATCTAATACATGTGCAATATTTTTCAGAATTTGGCATTTTTTGCTGTACACTGCTACCATAGGTCTTTGTGCATAATAACATAAATGTTACACCAATACATTCTCTTTTCTTATTTTTGCTATTCATTTTATTTCCTTTATACAATTCATTTGATTATAACAATATCTAAAATAACAAGAGGCCCAAAGGGCCTTAACGGTCACCTGAGATTTGAAATATTTCGGCCAACTAAATTGACCCTTTTTGGCCCCACCCATCAGTCCTAATGGGGTCAGTCTATGAAGAGTATTTGATTCTAACATATAGTAGATAAGAAGATTTTTGAAATTTCAGTCAATTTGACCCTTTTTGGCCCCGCCAACCAGCCCCTGGGGGTCAACCAGGGCCAACATGTACATAACATCAAACTGTAATCCCATGCTGATAATTTGAACCAAGTTAGAATGAATTCCAATACAAATCCAACAAATAATAGTCAAAAATGTGATTTCCCTATATAAACTATAGTAAAGTTTACCCCCTCCCCAGGGGCAAACGTGAGACCCCAGGGTCATGAAATTCACAATTTTGGTAAAGCACCTAAAGAGCCTTCCATCTATGAAGAGTATTTGATTCTAACATATCTGAGAGTAGAGAAGAAGATTTTTGAAATTTCAGTCAATTTGACCCTTTTTGGCCCCGCCCACCAGCCCCTGGGGGTCAACCAGGGCCAACATGTACATAACATCAAACTGTAATCCCATGCTGATAATTTGAACCAAGTTAGAATGAATTCCAATACAAATCCAACAAATAATAGTCAAAAATGTGATTTCCCTATATAAACTATAGTAAAGTTTACTCCCTACCCAGGGGCAAACGTGAGACCCCAGGGTCATGAAATTCACAATTTTGGTGAAGCACCTGAAGAGCCTTCCATCTATGAAGAGTGTTTGACTCCATAATATCTGAGAGTAGAGAAGAAGATTTTTGAAGTTTTAGTCAATTTGACCCTTTTTGGCCCCGCCCACCAGCCCCTGGGGGTCAACCAGGGCAAACATGTACATAACATCAAACTGTCATCCCATGCTGATAATTTTAATCAAGTTAGAATGAATTCCAATAGAAATCCAACAAATAATAGTCAAAAATGTGATTTCCCTATATAAACTATAGTAAAGTTTACCCCCTACCCAGGGGCAAACCTGAGACCCCAGGGTCATGAAATTCACAATTTTGGTAAAGCACCTTAAGATCCTTCCATCTATGAAGAGTATTTGATTCTACCATATCTGAGAGTAGAGAAGAAGATTTTTGAAATTTTAGTCAATTTGACCCTTTTTAGCCCCGCCCACCAGCCCCTGGGGGTCAATTAGGGCCAACATGTACATACCATCAAACTGTCATCCCATGCTGATAATTTGATATAAGTTAGAATGAATTCCAATAGAAATCCAACAAATAATAGTCAAAAATGTGATTTCCCGATATAAACTATAGTAAAGTTTACCCCATCCCCAGGGGCAAACCTGAGACCCCAGGGTCATGCAATTCACAATTTGGTAAAGCACCACAAGACCCTTTCATCTATAAAGAGTGTTTGACTCCATAATATCTGAGAGTAGAGAAGAAGATTTTTGAAGTTTTAGTCAATTTGACCCTTTTTGGCCCCACCCCTCAGGCCCCTCGGGGGTGGGGACCATATAATTCACAATTTTGGTTGACCTTCAGCCATAGAAACTTTCTGCCAAATTTCATTGAATTTTGTTAAGTGGTTTTGGAGAAGAAGTCGAAAATGTAAAAAGTTTACGGACGCACGACGGACGACGGACGACGACGGACGACGGACGACGACGGACAAAAGGCGATTAGAAACACTATACTAATTACGGACATTAAAACGACGTTTTATCCAGGGATGCCGGATAAATGTCGTTTGAAACGTTTAATTCTACTAGAACCATTCACCAGTATACAATGTAGGAGTATGTCACCGATATTGGTCGACATTGTCAAATAAATACGACATGGTCTAAGTTGCCTGCAATACAAATGTCCCATGTGTCCAAGATAGACTAAGTTTCGTTCAATGTCTCATTTAGTAAAACACTATACACATAGTATACATATTTTATCCTTAAAAATGTCATCATATACATCATATCTGTATTGATTTGATTTCGAGTAAACTGTGTGAATTGTTAAAATTCTGTTGTCGTCCAATGGAGATGTTTGGCCATCAACTGTTAAATTCTGTTGTCGTCCTATTGAGATGTATGTTTGGCCATCAACTGTTAAATTCTGTTGTCATCCAATTGAGATGTTTGACTATCAACTGTTAAATTCTGTTGTCATCCAATTGAAATGTTTGGGCATCAGATATTGTTCTATATCTTTACCATTGTTTTGTTATAATTTGTTTATTTATACAATGTTTTTAATACAATATAAAGTATGACGGTGTTTAGTATGCTTGACACAGAGTCCTAAACATCGCATATGGCCTCACCTAAATCATCAAAACAGTCCTGTGGACGTCTTGATACACTGACCACAAAGAATGATTAAAGTACCTAGTTTTTGTTTTAATCCTCCTCGTTGTTACATGTAGTTCACGTTTGAGACACTGCTGATTAATACTATAGTTTTACCAAACGACTACCACGCCATTGCCGTTTTTTAGTAAGTTGGAATCTTAATGGTCTATGATTGTCATATGGCCTCGTTTTCCTAGCACACTTGTGTGGCTCCCCCACATCAGAATTGTTAGCCTTCTCTTCTTGATGCGTCCTCAGGTGATCCTTTAGGTGACTTGACGAAGAACATTTCTTGCCACATATATCACACTGGTAAGGATGTTCTCTTGTATGTGTCTTCCGATGCAGCTGTAAGCTTTCTTCACTAGAAAACCCCATTTTACAAATGTCGCACCTGTACGTCTTTCCTACAGCATGTTTGACCCTGAGGTGATGCGCTAGATACTTTTTCATAAAAAACATTTGACCACAGATGTAGCACATGTGTGTTTTCTCTTTCGTATGTATCCGAATGATGTGATTTTTCAGCTCGCATCTATAACTAAATGCCTCGTCACAGTGATCACATTTAAAGTCCATTTCACCACTATGTATCTTCAAGTGACAATTTAAACTATATTTCGTATTTAACCCTTTACCACAAATTTCACACATGAAAGGCTTCTGTTGTGCTTGTGTCGGTATGTTTTGACTTAATTTATCGGTACTTTTATCACTTTTGATGTTCGCGATAAAGGCGTGAGTACTTTCGGTATGGACTTTAGCATGTCTATGTAGCCGTCTCAACAGCCTAAACGCCTTACCACACACATCACAATTGTGTGACTTTTCTGTATGCACTTTCATATGTCTTTTGAGGTTTCCTGAGAGTGCAAACGCCTTATCACAGACATTACACCTGTGTGGCCTCTCTCCTGTATGTATCCGGGTGTGTATCTGAAGGGTACTCATGTTAAAAAATGTCTTACTACAAACATCACACCTCAGTTTATGTGTTCTTTGATGATCACTTAAATTTTGAGCTGTTCTAAACCTTTTGTTACAGACATCACATTTGTACACATTTTCTTGATGAATCATTAGATGTTTCTGTAGGTACTTTAAATGTTTAAACATCTTGCCACAGACATCACACTTGTGTGTTTTTTCTGTATGGACGATGCCATGTCTCTGTAGATGACTCAAACATCCAAACTTCTTACCACACACCTTACATTCATGTGTCTTCTCTTCTGTATGAATCCGAGAGTGGATCCTTAGGCTTGAAGTGTATGGAAACGTCTTACCACAAACAGCACACTTGTGTGGCTCCCCCACATCAGAATTGTTAGCCTTCTCTTCTTGATGCGTCCTCAGGTGATCCTTTAGGTGACTTGACGAAGAACATTTCTTGCCACATATATCACACTGGTAAGGATGTTCTCTTGTATGTGTCTTCCGATGCAGCTGTAAGCTTTCTTCACTAGAAAACCCCATTTTACAAATGTCGCACCTGTACGTCTTTCCTACAGCATGTTTGACCCTGAGGTGATGCGCTAGATAATTTTTCATAAAAAACATTTGACCACAGATGTAGCACATGTGTTTTTTCTCTTTCGTATGTATCCGAATGATGTGATTTTTCAGCTCGCATCTATAACTAAATGCCTCGTCACAGTGATCACATTTAAAGTCCATTTCACCACTATGTATCTTCAAGTGACAATTTAAACTATATTTCGTATTTAACCCTTTACCACAAATTTCACACATGAAAGGCTTCTGTTGTGCTTGTGTCGGTATGTTTTGACTTAATTTATCGGTACTTTTATCACTTTTGATGTTCGCGATAAGGGCGTGAGTACTTTCGGTATGGACTTTAGCATGTCTATGTAGCCGTCTCAACAGCCTAAACGCCTTACCACACACATCACAATTGTGTGACTTTTCTGTATGCACTTTCATGTGCTGGTTGAGGTTTCCCAACTGTGCGAATACCTTACCACAGACATTACACCTGTGAGGCCTCTCTCCTGTATGTATACGGTTGTGGCTCTGAAAGACACTCATGTTTAAACATGTCTTACCACAAACATCACACCTCAGTTGATTCTCCTCTGTATGTGTCTTTTGATGATCACTTAAATTTTGAGCTGTTCTAAACCTTTTTTTACAGACATCACATTTGTACACCTTTTCTTGATGAGTTATTAGATGTTTCTGTAGGTGTTGTAGCTGTTTAAACATCTTGCCACAGACATCACACTTGTGTGTTTTTTCTGTATGAACGGTACCATGTTTATGTAGGTAAATCAAACATCCAAACTTCTTACCACACACCTTACATTCATGTGTCTTCTCTTCTGTATGAATCCGAGAGTGTATCCTTAGGCTTGAAGTGTATGAAAATGTCTTACCACAAACAGCACACTTGTGTGGCTCCCCCACATCAGAATTGTAAGCCTTCTCTTCTTGATGCGTCCTCAGGTGATCCTTTAAGTCATTTGCCGAAGCACATTTCTTACCACAGATATCACACTGGTAAGGATGTTCTCTTGTATGTGTCTTCCGATGCAGCTGTAAGCTTTCTTCTCTAGAAAACCCCCTTTTACAAATGTCGCACCTGTACGTCTTTCCTACAGCATGTTTGACCCTGAGGTGATGCGCTAGATCATATTTCAGAAAAAACAGTTGACCACAGATGTAGCACATGTGTGTTTTCTCTTTCGTATGGATCCGAATGATGTGATTTTTCAGCAGGTATCTATGGCTAAATGCCCCATCACAGTGATCACATCTAAAGTCCTTCACTCCACTATGTGCCTTCATATGGTATTTAAGGCTACACATCCTGTTAAACCCTTTACCGCAAATGTCACACATAAAAGGCTTCTGTTGTGTTTGTGTCAGTATATTTCCAGAATGGCTGATTTTCTCGGTACCAATATCACTCTGGTTATCAATGTCAGAGGTAGGTTTATTTTCTGTATGGTTTTTAACATCTATATTTAGCTTTTCCACCAGACTAATAGCCTCACTCAACAAAACACGTGTGTTCTTTTCTGCATGCCTGTTAGAATGTTTCTGCAGCATTTCCAGCTTTGAAAACCCCTTACCACAGACATCACACTTGTGTGACTTTCCTGTATGCCCGTTCATATGTTTCTCGAGGTTTCGAAGCTTTGAAAACCCCTTACCACAGACATCACACTTGTGTGACTTTCTTGTATGTCGTAAGAAATGTACCCTTAGGTCGAATAATTTAGAAAAAGTCTTACCGCAAACCTCACACCTGTGTTGTTTCTCGCGTGTATGTGTTCTTTGGTGATTACTTAAGTTTTCTGCTGTTCTAAATTTTCTACCACAGATATCACACTTGTGCGTCTTTTCTATATGCAACATGGCATGTCTCTGGAGCTTAATCATCTGTGTAAACTCTTTACCGCAGACATCACACGTGTGTGTCTTTTCCGTATGCCCGAGGGAATGTTTTTGCAGCTTCCC
Source organism: Pecten maximus (assembly GCF_902652985.1). Taxonomy (NCBI): domain Eukaryota; kingdom Metazoa; phylum Mollusca; class Bivalvia; order Pectinida; family Pectinidae; genus Pecten; species Pecten maximus. The sequence goes on along the minus strand of NC_047017.1, from coordinate 8,551,297 downwards.
CAAACTTGAAAATCCCTTACCACACACATCACAATTGTGTGGCTTTCCTGTATGCATTCTCATATGTTTTTTGAGGCTTCCTAATTGTACAAACGCTTTACCACAGATATTACACGTGTATGGCTTCTCTCCTGTGTGTTTCCGGGTATGTACCTGAAAGACACTCATTTTAAAAAATATCTTATCACAAAACTCACACCTGAGTTGCTTCTCTTCTGTGTGTGTCTTTTGGTGATTGATTAAGTTTTGTTCTGTTCTCAACTTTTTATTACAGACATCACACTTGTACGTCTTTTCTTGATGCATAATCAAATGCTTCTGTAGGTATTCTAGCTGATTAAATCCTTACCACAAACATCACACTTGTGTTTTTGTTCTGTATGTGTCAATACATGTCTCTGCAGATGCCCCGAACATGCAAACGTCTTATCACACACAGAACACTGATATGGCTTCTCTCCTGTATGAATCCGTGAATGTACCCGTAGGCTATATATGTATGAAAATGTCTTATTGCAAATGTCGCACCTGAAAGTCTGTCGAATTCCTGACTCATTGATTTCCTTATCATCCTGGTTGCTCTCACTAGATGCAACCATTCCTGACTTATTGATTTCCTTATCATCCTGGTTGCTCTCGCTAGATGCAAACAGTCCTGGCTCATTGATTTCTTTATCATCCTGGTTGCTGTCACCAGATACACACATTCGTGACTCATTGATTTCCTTATCATCCTGGTTGCTCTCACTAGATGCAAACATTCCTGGCTCATTGATTTCTTTATCATCCTGGTTGCTGTCACCAGATACACACATTCGTGACTCATTGATTTCCTTAACATCCTGGTTGCTGTCACCAGATACACACATTCCTGACTCATTGATTTCCTTATCATCTTGGTTGCTCTCACTAGATGCAGACATACTGAGGAGTTTCTCCTTTGTTGTTGTCTTACACAAGTGTTGGTTTTAATTTATTTCAGCGACTGATTTTCAAACTTCACTTTGTGCTTTGAAGTCATCTCCCCTCAAGACTTTCAAATATTCCTGAAATGAAAAAGAAAATAGGATTAATGTAATGTATTCAAGAAAACAAATCAACCAATATGTTCCTCCTCTTTCCAGGTTTAATTTGGAACTACATGTATTCAGATATGATTGTAATAGTCCATATGCATATTGACCAATAATCAACTGATGAAATATCATACGACTAGAACCCTCTGGGCGGTTGAACTAATCTCAATGTTTTGGACCTTTTGGTACTCCTGAATACCCTTTCGATACCCTCTGAATAAGATTCTTCCAAGAGCTGAATACTTCCAGTATATAATGCATACAATAAAAGTGTTGAGGCTACTCATAGGTGCTGTGCAAGAGAATTTGATATATAGGAGAAAAGCAAATATCATATAAATGTAAATGGTATGTAATGAGAAGGCATTTTATACTGTTATTTTAAGGAATTTTCTTTACCTTCAAAAGGCTGTGGTTGTGATAAAGTTATGATGAACAGTAAATAATTATGTTTTTAAACCTCACTTGAATTGGCATACTACATTGTACGATTAAGTTTAATTCTTAGATCGATTAATCCATGATTTTGTCATGTTTCTTTGATAAACTACATAAGATTCCCGTGAATTACTATACCAGTTGATTTTGATTTCCATTTTTAAATTGTACTCAATTGATTGTTGTTTTTTTTCTCTCTCTATGTAATAACTGATCTGTATCCTAATAAGAGATCAGACAACTTTCGTTAGAAGGAAACTTAATTTTGTTCCCGATGAATCGGCCTACCTCATCTGTTCTGGTGACATGTTGAATCGCAAGTTAATATTATATACTTAGTGCAAGCATTTCACTTCTAAAGGATTTAAAACATGCAGTTACTTTATTGCTATTGGAATCTCTACAGCGGAAACAAGCTGACGTTAGGTTTCGCCTCCTAATCACTTCAACCAACTCAACCAGAATGGCCTTTTTGTGTGGCCTATTTCTCGGAAATGACGGACCAATCGGAAGTATTCAACTTTCATTCTAAATATTGATTGTAGAAACAATCAAGAGATTTCACTTATCGATTTCCATTTGGAAAAGCCGAGACCAAAAACAGTATTCGACGGCAGAGGGATATTTTTATCAACCTACATGTAAGAGCTCGAAGTGACTTTACGAGTTACCTTCCCTCGCACAAACCAGGAAGTAAGCGTAATGATTTACACAGAAAATAGTTCGGAATACTCGGGGATAAAATAGGTCATTATGTACAATTTATGTTTTTTTCTATGATTTATTTAAATTCAACAAATGTCTTCGATCAGATAAAAGCTAGAGTCATATAACTTATCGCAAACGAATACATGTTATACTTTGCGGAAGGAGACAAGATTGTCTAGCGTGTTGTTTGGGTTTTGGGAAAAAATATTTACGGTCCCATCAGGATTGATCATGCAAATTTATCTTTTGATTTCCAAGAGTTCCGAATGATTTTTTTATAGAAAATTTTGGCGATGACCGCTTTGAGGAATCGTTACAATTCGAAAGAGGTATTTCCCTTTGGTCTGTAGCCTCAACAAATACCACATTCTCTGGTTCATATAACTTTGCATTCATCTGAATAAAAGGTTGATAACGGTTTTATTATAATATTCTGTATAAATCCGAATCATCCATAGGCGGGTGGTGTGAAATGCCTCCTTTCCTTTCACGTTTTAAATCTTTAGAAATTGTCTTGAACACCCTTTCCCTCCATGTATTATGCCTAGTCCAGAAGTGGCATTGGACATGTACACTTATTGGTTTAATCCATGTTGAAATGTGAACAAGGAACTCCGTTGATATTTCCTGCATTTTGTGCCGGATTTTTCAATGAGCTCTGCCAATTTGTCAACATTTATTTGGAGGAAATCGTTTTCAAGGAAGATGTGCACTCGAAGGCTAGTTGCGATAGTGTAGCCTATACCGTCTTCAATTCGCACATTCCAATATGACGTCTCAGTAATCTGCCATGTTACTTCTGGAAAACTCTCCCGAGATGCTGCTTCAAATATGGTATCTGTGACATTAAATGGATGAAGCTACTACGATGAAAAACAAGGATGGATAGTATTGCAACAGCAATACAAAGTCCCCTGCCTGCACCAGGAGTGCAACTAATTATTTTCCATTTTCTAAGCTACGTGTTATACTGATTACGTATACCAAGTTTCGTTAAAATCGGAGAAGTACTTTAGGATTGTCCGGACACACCTCAACCAATTGAGAAGTCGGCGGCCATTTTGAAAATTGGTTTTTCGAAAAAAAAATGTGGGATGCACAACTACATGTTATACTGATCATGTATACCAAGTTTCGTTAAAATCGGAGTAGTACTTTAGGAGGAGTTGTCCGGACAAGCCTCAACCAATGAGAAGCCGGCAGCCATTTTGAAAAATGATTTTTTGAAAGAAAAAAATGTGGGATGTACAACTTCATGTTATACTGATCATGTATGCGAAGTTTCGTTAAAATCGGAGTAATACTTTAGGAGGAGTTGTCCGGACAAGTCTCAACCAATGAGAAGTCGGCGGCCATTTTGAAAATTGGTTTTTCGAAAAAATCAAAGTACTGGAAGTACTGTAAACGAACATTATTGTTTAATGCAAAATCAGTAATCTTCTTAGTTTTAAGTTGATAAATTTACTGATATCGGTTTAGGAATTAATTGCAAATAATTTGAAATGTTTGCAGCTGTTCTGATTTGATTGTACACATGCATGTTTCTGTAAGGTCCTAATTGAAATTGGAAGTTTGTTGATCTATCTTGGATCGATGAAAATAAAATATGTCTTCTTTCTTTCGGGAAGGCATCATCAGTTATAATACAGCTAGGACTCTGTGACCTTATTGATGCCAACTTTCGAATATGCACTAAATTTTGGCTAGTTCCATCGTTAGTTTGGCATACATAGTTGTATTTCAACTAAATATGATGAAACACACATAAAGAATTACTGAAAACCAAAACCAGAGCTGCTAATCAAGGCCCGAATTAGGAATGTATCCTATTGAAACTGTACTCAAGCATTTATGGTACTTCAAAAAAAAAAAAAAAAACTGACTCCTTTTGTTCAGGAATCATTTGATGTTAATAAATCTGTATATGAGAAGATAAACTTCGGTTATAATTACAGTATTGTAAACAATGTGATAAAGAATAACAACCAGATAAAGACTATCTTCATTGAATAATTCAGCAAACAGGGAAAGAAAACTTCAAGATTCATTTTCAACTTCAAACCTGATCACAAAGATTACAGTCCATTCGATGGGATGACACATTCCCTATTTATTGTCCTTTTCCAATGTTGATCATCCAATCATACTGAACCACACAATTCAGCAATGTAATTGCACAAATCACACCTTTATGTGGTGAGAACATTTTTGGCGGTGTTATAAGATTCCATAACTGTATGCAAATTTGTGAAGCATTCCATATCTATGTAATTATATACCAGTACGTGTATATATTTACACATATCAAAATTGGAATGACACAGGAGATTTGCAAGTTTAAGTTCACCATCAGTCATGGGAGGTTTTTCATACTGCTTTTTGCTGTATCTGTTTAGATTCGGACTGTTGTATGATTGGACGCATGGCAGGACACAAAACAAAGAGTTTGATTCAGTTTGTAATGATTTCTTATATTATTTGTTTCAAATAGTTTCAAATCACAATATCAACCGTTTCACAAATTATAACAGGATAATTAAGTCCACATGTATTGGTATTCCAATAGATACAATGTATATAGCTGGCGATCCAACTTTGTAAATTAAGCAAGTCCAATATAAGTTCTGATCACACTTGGTAATCCGTAGTGTACGTGTTGTCCATTTGCTGGTTGGGAATCCAACTGCCGCCCGGGTCTCCGGTGTAACCATATAAAATAGAATTGACCATTGTCTAAATTGCCACGTATACGAGTATATAATTAAGATGACTGACACGAAGAGGCGTTATCACAGGTAAATAAAACTGGACATGCAAGTGAACTTTTACTGAGATAACAATAGATGGTGTAATCGCCTCGGGAAGGTATTTAGATAACATTGATAAGTGGAGAGTTCGAGTGTCATTCCTAATTGTTGGTCATCACAAAGAATTAAACATAAGCTTGGGGACAAGATTAATTATGTTCCATACAATGCATTGAAACAGATATAGGTACAGGTAAACACAGATTGAATAGAATAAAGGAACAAAGACAAAATATCGGAAAATTCTCTATGATAGGTTTATGTAAAATGTTATATTTACCGGGGTAATTAGTAATTTTGAGAATATATTTATGAAGCTCTATTCTGTACATTCTACCAGTTCTTAGAGAATGGACACAATTTTATGTTCTCCAATGTCAAAATTAATCATATGTAAAATATTAGGGGTTTATTCGCCATTCTAGGCCTGATTGCCGTCATAGTAAAATTACCAAAATGGACTTGAAATCAATATTTTTAAGAGAATGATCTATGACTTAAATATTTCATAAAAATAATGTAATACATCGTTTATTCACTTCATTCAGATCTTCAGACACCACATAATTTGTGAAGTCATATATAGAAATATATGAACCATTTTGTTATTATTTATAGTTCACACAAGTAAGCACTAGATGTAAGCAGTAAGTATATGTACCGCTATCTACTGGCATGACTTTGAGTACAGTAAACTACACTCGCTTTGTGGATATTGACAGGATAACATATATTTACATACTAATTCAATTTTAGAATTGTAACTGAAATCTTGTAACAGCATGGCACAAATAGTCATCTGAACATGTGTTGTATATTGAAAAATTATTTAAGGTAAATTTTCAGTTTATCAATTCATTGATTACACCGTGTTTGAAGTATGGTGTAGTGAGAATATCAAGTCTTGATCATGACTTGATGAAAATTTTAAATTAACAAATTATTAAAATGAATTTGTTTGAAAAATAACACAAGTTCCACAGCAATATTATATAGAGAATCAATCACAATATATCAAAAGTTATAAAACTACAAATAACAATTAACGGCTGAATATCAAATTAAGTGAATATCACAAGTCTTTTTGCATTTGTTTTTAGATAATCCGGATTTCGGTTTTCTGGCTTAAAAAAAAAACGAGAAGTATTTTAATTGCCGTTATAGTTGAATTACCAAAATGGACCTGAAATCAGTATTTTTAAAAAAAGAATGATCTATGACTTGAATATTTCATAAAAATAATTTAATACATCGTTTATTCACTTCATTCAGATCTTCAGACACCGCATAATTTGTGAAGTCATATATAGAAATATATGAACCATTTTTGTTATTGATTTATAGTTCACACAAGTAAGCACGAGATGTAAGCATTACGTATATGTACCGCTATCTACCGGCATGACTGAGTACAGTAGACTACACTCGCTTTGTGGATATTGACAGTATAACATATATTTACATACTAATTCAATTTTAGAATTATAACTGAAATCTTGTAACAGCATGGCACAAATAGTCATCTGAACATGTGTTGTATATTGAAAAATTATTTAGGTAAATATTTAATTAACTCATTTGCTTGACTTTTAGAATTGTAACTGAAATCTTGTAACAGCATGGCACAAATAGTCATCTGAACATGTGTTGTATATATATACCGGGTAATTGAAAAATTATTTAGGTAAATATTAACTCATTTGCTTGACTTCAATTTTCAATTTATCAATTCATTGATTACTGTGTTTGAAGTATGGTGTAGCGAGAATTTCAAGTCTTGATCATGACTTGATGAACGTTCTAAATTAACAAATTATTAAAATGAATTTGTTTGAAAAATAACACAAGTTCCACAGCAATATTATATAGAGAATCGATCACACTATTTCAGAAATTATAAAACTACAAATAATAATTAATGGCTGAATGTCAAATTAAGTGAATATCACAAGTCTTTTTGCATTTGTTTTTAGATAATCCGAATTTCCGTTTTCCGTCTTTGAAAAAAAAATTACGTAGGCGTATTGCATAGTAAACGTAGCCATGTGTACAGTGTACATATGTAACAGCTGATTTCAATCAGACTGACTTAACATGAACTTAACACCGTCTCAGTAGTTCGTCACAATCGAAAATTTGATCGTGAATTCGGTATTTTGCAAATTCTTTCAAAATACTTCCAGGTAAAGGAAAAAATGCATATGGTCTCTATACACACACCAAAGATTAATAGATCCTATATTGGGTCCATTCTCTCTTAAAAATATCGATTTGGGTCCACTATCGGCCATTTCGGTAATTCAACTCTAACGACAATCGGGCCGCGATTCGCAAATGAAAAATTAATTTAAAATTCGTACACCTCTAATATTTTACATATGATACAATTAGGCATTGAAAAACATATATGTGGGTCAATTCTCTGAAAATAATGCCAATTTATATTATAATTAAGCCCCATTTTTCTTCGTTTCGGTATTTCCAAGTCTGCTTCACCTGTGGTCCGTTTCAGTAAATATTCTCGACTTTGCCGAAATAAAAACAAGCTATATAATTGTTCATTTTAAACATGACAACTGCCGACCACACGTATCTAAAAGTGTTATTGTTGATATCATCTGAATATTGCCGTAGTTATCTGTCACTTCGATTGTAAACCCTTTGCCAAAGTCATGGAAGAATCGACCAATCAAATTGGTTTAACGTTTGATTTCCGTAATCTTGCAGTTACCTCCCTTACAACAGTAAATACGTTCTAAGTATCGCCTACAACAACCAATCCCGTGCACATGGCAACAAGATATTATCATTTGCATTTGATTTATTGGTCTTTTTCGTCAAAGGAAAATGGAATATGGAAATCGATGACAATGTTAACGCTATGACCAGTCACCCCGACCACAAATGCCACCTAGTATCCACCTTTCTCGCAAACATGTACTGTACAGTAACCTATATAGTATAATGTATCGTCTCGTATGCCGTTGTTGATATATTTCTTTCTCTAAATTATATAAATACTCATCTAGTTGATAATGATGTAACATTCTAGAATATATATAATACACATTTAAGTAAATCGCGGACATATTTGCAGACCGATGCTTTAATGTCAGCCGTTTTGGAATGAACACGGAAGAGCAAAACTTTCTAAACATCCGGAGACGAATGCGCCTGCGCAATATTTGTTTACATAAATATAGGCCCTATTGACCTGGAGTTATTCGCAAAGTTCAGGTGCAGTCTTCACATTTCGCTAGCGTTATGCATTTCTCAAATCGTATGCATCTTGAAAACATCTACTGAATACATTTCAACATTTTCGGTAAAGCTACTACATAAAACGAAGATGTTTTTGCAAGTAAATTATTTGAAGCGTAAGGCAATGGGGGCAGCCATATTTCATTGAAACAGACAGTAGATGGCGTATTGGTGAATGTGGCTACCAAATATGGTCATATTTCTCAGTCCAGTTCTTGATGGCAATAACCGAACATTAATGTTCGTTTAAAAAGTGGGATGCACAACTACATGTTATACTGATCATGTATACCAAGTTTCATTAAAATCGGAGCAGTACTTTAGAAGGAGTTGTCCGGACAACTATTGCGTGAGAGACAGACAGACGGACGGACGGATGGACGGAGGGTAAACCTATAGTCCCCCCGTTTTTCAAACGGCAGGGGACTAAAAAGTGTTATTAGAGATCAGCTATCTTTTTTTAAAATTCAATTTCAGAAGGTTTGACCTTACTCACCGAAATATTTGCATGTAACTCGGTCTCTGTTCATTTGTTGAAATCTCGCAAAAATAATGATCAGCATCAATTTATTCTGAATGCCTTATAAGGAAATCGACCTTAACAATTTGCTTCCATGATGCCGATATATTTGATTTAGTTCATTTTGGATATTTGAATATTTATTGTCAAAGAGATGACGTAATGTGCAGGTTTGTGGATTAAATATTGATATTAGATACCAGAATCATCAATTTGTAATTTTTACCTGATACAACTACCGATATAATCATGGACTTAACGCCTGATGTGAATCAAATCGGGGCTTGCTGCACTATCGGTAATGGGAATCCGAAAAAAGTCATTTATTACATTTTTACCAGTGACATATCAAAAATTATTCATTCTATAAAAGTGATATTTTTCACTAGTCACTTTTGCTGATTTGACCAATCAAATTAATGATTAGAAAATACCAAAATAATTGACCAATCAGAAAGCCCGACATAAATGTCAGCACCTGGACAGGGGAAACTACTTTTTTGTTTACAAATTATCGCTGTAGTCCTAGTTAGCATACGGGGTAGGGTTTTCGTTGATAAAAAATGTAATAAACAGAATATCTAACAGTGTCTTCAGTAATACCAAATATATTTCACGAGTGGGGCTAATATTTTGATATTTTTCACGAGTGCGCAGTTTTCAGACACTGTTAGATATCCTCTATATAGAGTAAGCATGGAAATCTCATAACAGATGTATATGTTACCCTGGGGTTTGCGTCCGTCAGGAGGTGGCTACACAGTTGTTGGTTCGGGGAATTAGCAATAGTAGAAGTCACCCCGCGATGGAACACCTTTTATATGAAACCCTGTGGTGAACTGTAATTTCCTTAATAACAATATGGAGACAGTCTCTTCTTATTAGATTCTTATTCACTGGAATAATTATTTCATTGATGTTCAACCAATACAGAAGTTCTTTATAACTTGTCCACTCTGGTGCTGGCCCCTACTTCAAAGTTGGTCACAGTCTACGGGTCCTTGTAAAAGGCCAGCACCAGCTCACACTCACTTGTGTCCTGATCTCTCCCCTTCTGCGCTCTTTTCTCTTTTTTTCTAAAACTATCCTAAGCATACTATTTACAAAAACAGTAAAACTAATTCAATTTAATTGGCTAATAAAATAGTAAGGCGTGGTCTGGAGTTTAATTATTAGATGGTGCCCACAGTAATAATATAAGATCTGTTGACACCAACCTATGGCCATGGTCAGTAATAAAACATACAATTACAAAATACAGTTAACAAAAACAAGAAACCTTTTCCAAATGTACCTGCGCACTATACGTGCAAATGTATGGTATGTTTAACCTACTGGAGATCAGTTTAGGAAGGGTATGACTATTTGTTTTAGTAAAGAACCAGTTTTACAGTTTTGAGAGTTTACCACGAGTTTTGGTTCTGTTCGCATGCTCAATTTTAAGAATAAAGATGCTGAACCCATGTTCATATATACAGCTAGACAGTTCTTAAAATGGATGGAGATTGTGTAGTTAACAGGTGCTTTCACAGAAAATGTTTTATAATTTATTTTTTTATATGGCAGGGGTCTGTGTGGAAAGCACAAGTGTCTTTTCCACAGTACACAGACCATGGCCCAGTGATAGTGATATCAAAAAATAAATTAAATTCATATGGTTTTCTCTTTTTCTGTGGTTAATGTGAAGGCATCCGGACGGTACTACTGTGAATTATGAAGTTGAATACTGTATAACAGGAAATTTGAGCGGGACTTTAATTTGGCGAACTCGGAAAACTCGAAGAACTCGGATAATACGAAGTGAAAATTTGGTCCCAACAATAAAAATCCTATTTGAAATGATCGAATAACTCGAAGTATAATTTTCGTCGATCGGTGGTAAACGCCGACATTTTTTAAGAGCTAAATTCCGTTTGTAATACTGAACATATCGGCACTACTAACCTACATGCTATAGTAAGTGTTTCATAAATTCATAAAAGAAATTGTCGGTTGAATCTTATAACAACATGTCTTCGTGAAAAAAAGTACTGCTTTACTTACATTAGGTAATTTCCCAAGGCGGTCGCCGATATTAGTACACACGATAGTCAACAACTCATCTACCCGTTCGCTCAAGCGGAACTAATCTCTGACACATCGGTAGATCTACCCGGCTGATGTTTTTACAGGTGTAGGAATGAAACAGTCACCGGCGCCTATTAATTCTTTAAACTGCTGAAACTACAGCGTAATTACTGCCAATGTGTTCAGAGTACAACTGTAACGGTCTGTGCTGTCTATTAAATCGGATAAAACGCCAGCTCAGTTACAGTAACATTTTATACCCACATGCGCAGCCTAACTTCCGGTGCTAATACACATGGAAATGGCGTGGTTATCAATAAAAAGTAAGTAGGCCGATCAAACAGTATTTTATATGTCCAATAAAAGGTAATGGTTCTAATACGTTTTGCATGCAATCTGTGTTAAACTCAAATGGTTACAGGGTATTTGATTTGACATGAATAACTTGTTATTTTGTCGAATTCCGTTTTATTGTTTACCTTTTGCAAATTCCGTTTTATCATTTACCTTTTGCAAACATGACTTGGACATCAGATCGTTCTTGAAGTGACTAAGTGAAAGAAACTTTATCGTGACTGTATATCGGCAAAACTACACCAAATTACAAGTATCATAACGAAACATTACATATATATTTACATGTATTGACCAGTCTTCACACTAAACTGATGAGCGACAGAGCGAAGTTATAATGATTATATAATGTTGACAAATATTGACCAAACTTTTCACCAAAAATGATAACTCGAAGTTTTTTCGTGGTCCCGTTGACTTCGAGTTAACGAAGTTCAACTGTATATATAGACTGCAATAATTCAACCCGCCAAATAAAAAGACGTGAACATTTTAATTTTGCCAATAGTTTCCATACCGACCATCATTTACCTTTGATAACTCCAGAGAGTAACAAGTGATGCGTAAAGTTGGTTGTTGCCTGTTAAAAGTCGGCTAAAATGCCAAAAGGTACATAAGAATATATATAGCTAGTGAACAACTACTCACATATGTAGCAATACGAGTATGACATATAACCGCATTATAACTAGTTTTTTTGTGAAAAAAGCCATCTACCAATATCATTCAATGAACTGATGTTAACACTTTACCTGTATACTCATTATTTTTACACATCATGCAATAGATGACAGCGTTGATCTCATACTATTGATTAAATTCTCTTTGTCTGTTACATTGTTGTACATATACTCATGTAAACACTAATTTAACAGATCTACGTGGATGTGTTTGTCTAAAGATTTTTGGTAATAGTTTCTGGTTTCGAAACAGAGGATCAATAATACACAACATACAACAACATGAATAAGATGTATGGACATATCATAATTATATACTGATCGGCAATACATACATGTACGCTCAACGACAAATTAAAACCTTGATTTAAGGGAAATCGCTAAATTTTAACCCGCCAAAATTTAACTTTCAGTTCTCATGACCTAATTGCCAAATTTGATGACCGCTAAAATTTCTCGCTACACGTATCCGGTACCTTGAATGATTATAGTCTATTTCAGAGGAATGTACCTGTGTGTTTTTTGTTGTAGGCCTATATACATTTTAAAAAGAACTTCCAAGATACTAAAATTGTATTAATTTTTGTATATTTTGTTTGATATATCTTAATGAATTTGTTGTCAACCGGAAATTAAAATACAAATGAAATATTTTCCAAATAAATTATCTTTATCTAACACACGAATTTCATCTCATGTGATGTTGATATTTTTTGATTTTTGATTTTATATGACAAAGATATCTAAACTAACATATACAGTTGAGTGTAAAGCTAACCTTTACACCTTAGTGCACTCCTAGTGCACTACATACATTTAAACTAGTAGTGCACTACATTTAAGCTATAGATAAACTAGTAGTGTACGTCCAGTCAGGTGTGACCACAAATCCCCCTATACAGGTAATGGACAGTGCCACTGGACTCCTGTGCTAGATACCTGTACATGTAGTTGTTATACAGACCTGGGTTATATCTGTCATCCTGACTTTACCAGGTATATCTAAACATTGATAAAATTTTATCTTATATTAACTCAAAATAAAATTGGCTGTGGTTCTTATATGATATATCGCACAAGAGGAATTAAAACTCTTATCAATTGGATTTGCAGTGTTTTTTTTTTATCATTTTTTCACCTAAGATTTCATTATAGCAGGGACATATAATAAGATAATTATATCCCAGATTAAATTGGTACTATCAGGACATGCCTCTTGTCATGGCCTCCTGGGCCACAGGGCCCAAACCCCACCTCACCTCCACTTATGGACCTCCATATATAACACCTTATCTATATATATGTATCAGATGATGATCAGTCTTAAGGTGTGGCTGTTTTAACACCTGGCTATTGAGTTTTGTCAAGTCCCCAATTACCCCCCAGGGGTTCATGTATAGCATGCTGTGCCAGGCTCCTCTGCCTTACCTACTTGTAATTAACATCTAACACTACCCATATATAATGTCTACCTGTGGATGTTTTTAAAACAAGAGATCCAAGAGGGATCTTTTCGCCCACCATTGAATGATCTTTATAGGTTCCATGTCAGATTGATCTTTTCTCAACTTTTCCCTTCCTCTAAGTCTTACTAATCTGTGTAAATTCAGAAACAGCCCTCTAGTACTTTTCAAACAACATTTAGCGATAATTGCTGTCTGTCAGCCATGTTGTTTTCGGATTGGTCCCAAAATGCAACACCAGGGACCAAGGGGAACCTACATATGAAATTTGAGAAAGATCCCTTCAGTACTTTCTGAGAAATAGCGATAACAAACTTCAATTGTCAAAATCCAAGATGGCTGCCTGTCGGCCATGTAGTTTTCCGATTGGTCTCAAAACGCAATATGCATAACTAGGTACCAAGGGGAACCTACATACGAAATTTGAGAAAGATCCCTTCAGTACTTTCTGTAAAATAGCGATAACAAACTTCAAATGTCGAAATCCAAGTGGCTGCCTGTCGGCCATGTTAATTTCCGATAGGTCTCAAAATGCGATGAGCATAACTAGGCACAAAGGGGAACCTACATATGAAATTTGAGAAAGATCCCTTCAGTACTTTCTGAGAAATAACGATAACAAACTTCAATTGTCAAAATCCAAGATGGCTGCCTGTCGGCCATGTTGTTTTCCTATTGGTCTCAAAACACAATATGCATAACTAGGCACCATGGGGAACCTACATATGAAATTTGAGAAAGATCCCTTCAGTACTTTCTGAGAAATAACGATAACAAACTTCAATTGTCAAAATCCAAGATGGCTGCCTGTCGGCCATGTTGTTTTCCTATTGGTCTCAAAACACAATATGCATAACTAGGCACCATGGGGAACCTACATATGAAATTTGAGAAAGATCCCTTCAGTGCTTTCTGAGAAATAGCGATAACAAGAATTGTTTACGGACGGAGGGACGGAGGGACGGACTACGGACCACGGACGCAGGGCGATTTGAATAGCCCACCATCTGATGATGGTGGGCTAAAAACATGTTAGGGTGAACTGTAGAAAAAAATTTTGGCTTAAGGTCCACATGATCCACATGTGTATATAATATATTTGTTAGCAGGTAACTTTATAGAAGAAAATTATGAAATCACAAATACAAGTCATTAGTGTTGTACAGCTCCAGATACATGAACATGTATGTGTGTTATATAAGCTTAAAACTGTTGCCCTCTCCCTCCTCAAGGTTACCAGTACACTGTATATTATATGTATTTCATAACAAAAATGACATTAACTGTTCCCTCGGGCCATTATCTCATTTTGTGTTACCTGTAACTGATACATGTACCTGGAATCAGATCCAATATGTTAGATCTTCAAAGTATTAGATACCTGCACACGGGTACATGTAAAGAAATTTCAACTATTTCAGTAAAGGAAGATGGAAGGTGTATTTCAAGTAACATACCTTTTATAAACTTAAAATTTTGAAATGTAGAACTGTTATGATCACTTAATTAGCAGTATACATTCAAAGAATCTCTTTCTTTACAGGTTAAATCAATGTTTAAATAATTTCTTTATGTGTTCATGTTTCTGACTTTAACGCTTTACCACCTAATGACTACATATGAAGCCCCTGCTAATTCCCCAAAAGCTATACTTGGGGAAGCCCTGGAATGATTAATAGCTAACTGAAATTTAAATCAATTAATGATCTAAAACACTGAGAAGAAAATAATTCATTGTTGAAGATATGATTGTCATACACCAAATTAATCATGGGAGTCTCCAGAATTGAATTACAGTTTGCTAATCCAAAAATAAAGTTTCACTTTAACTCATATTTACAGGTAAGTCCCTGAGCCAGGTAAAAATCACTAGGATAATCTGGTAAGAAATGTTATCTACAGGCAAATTACCAGTACCTATATGTGTGATTTTTTCTAAAGCACTGTTTGAAACAGTAATCTCTTGAATTGAGTCAGAATCAGACACTTTTTCTAAATCCTCAATTTTGTGGCTGCGGAGAATCCCTAAAATATTTCCCATTTTCTGATTGGTCTATTATGGGATACCACTTACTGAGAATAGATAATGTATTCAAAAAGACTAGGACAAAATGTTTTACTGTGCTTTCATTGGTCAAATATATAAACAATATCATGGAATGGGGGGGGGGGATGTTCCTACAAAAAGGTGGCAAATTTGAAAAGTCATCATAAGGGATACAGGTAAGGGCGTCAGATGTCGTCATTAGGTGGTAAAGTATAGGTAGTGCTAAGTGGTAAAGAGTTTTAAGCATTGGATGTATACACATATAATGTACAACATATATTATGCCATAATGGGCTGAATTAGGTTTTCATAGGCATAATATCACATCGAAAATAAAATTATGAATATGCTGCTTCAGTTAATCTGAGATTAAACTTCAATTTAAATTAAATGTATCAAATTGAAAATGTTCCAAGTAACGATAATTGTTTTCAAATATTTTATTATATACTTTCATGTTATGAAAACAAAAAACTGGAATTAAAGATATGAAATATATAACTGATCAATCGATACAAAATATAAAGTACCAAAAGATACATTATGTAAATGAAAGTTGGCTTGAACAATTTAACTTAGTTAAAGGATTTATAAAGTAAATCCGTCTTAAATTAGTTACAGTGTATAATTAACATTGAAATATAACATCAAACTAAGCTTTCAAAACCTTTTAAATAACTCTTTGAATATAGCTGTTAGATAGTCTTATATAAGCAGTACAGGTTAAAATCACAGGAAGCATTGGGTACTGCCCATTACCTGTATGGGGGTTTTGCCGTTCATCACCTCTTGGGTGTAGTGCACTACTAGTTTACCTGTAGTTTAAATGTAGTGCACCACTAATTTAAACGTAGTGCACAACATGTAAAGATAAGGTTAGTCTCAAATGTACAATTACATGTAGCAATAAAGAAACGTTGGATATGTACATTAGTCTAGCATCCTTTCATCAAAACCATTTCCTTATTTTTTTTATCAGCCACGATAGCTATCAGTGCAGGCGCATTATCAAGTTTTCACAAACATTTATCGAAAATAAAAAAAACAAATTATATCTGTAACTGTGTTATACTCATGTTAACTTAATTTTGGTCGTAATTTCAATAAAAATAAGAAATAAGAAAAGACGACAGAAACAATCGTATCATGTCCGTCCTTGTAAACCTTCGCACGATCCTGAAAGTTGCCGTACCGTCAACTGAAGATGACAATTATTTAAATGTATTTGGTTAGGCTATTACAACATGATACATTAGGGAAAGTGCTTAATTAGACAAATAAATGACACACGAAAAGGTTCTTATCGTGATGCCTATCATTCAACCGCTGCTTATAAAATCCCCATTCGTAGGCTACAGTAGCCATACTGGCATGGCACATCACACGTGCGGTTTCAGACTGTCCTTTTTACCCTGTAAACAAGTAACACATAAGTGCTTAGTTTGATTCATACATACCTTAGTTGTATAAAATGTTTGAAGGCCTGGTTGCAAAACGTGGTCAAAAACCATCATACCACATCACATGTCGTTTGTCGCTCTAGATTTACTGTCGGCTTACTTGTAACGCTCGGCCTTAAGAATTTTACGGGATATACTAAAAACATGACTGTGACAATATAACGCTGTACGGACCAGACTAACGTTCGGGTATAGATTTTTATTGCATTTTTGCCAGTGAAACATAGAAATTTATCAAACTTAAAAAACTTGTATTTTCACTGTAGCGATGAGCAGTGAAAACGTAAGAATCTGCAGTGAAATATAAGTTTTGCAGTGAACGACCTTTTTATTACATTTTTACCAGTGAAATATCAAAAATTATTCATTCTATAAAAGTGATATTTTTCACTAGTCACTTTTGCTGATTTGACCAATCAAATTAATGATTAGAAAATACCAAAATGATTGACCAATCAGAAAGCCCGACATATATCTCAGCACCTGGACAGGGGGAACTTCATTTTTTGTTTACAAATTATCGCTGTAGGCCTAGTTATAGCATACGGGGTAGGTTTTTCGTTGATAAAAAATATAATAAACAGAATATCTAACAGTGTCTTCAGTAATACCAAATACATTTCACGAGTGGGGCTAATATTTTGATATTTTTCGCTGAAAATGTAAGAATCTGCAGTGAAATATATGTTTTGCAGTGAACGACCTTTGTATTTATGGGGCGCCGTTTTACTATTTATTCCCATTTGTTGATATCACCTATTCAATTAGTGATATCACCTATTCGAATAGGTGATATCACATATTCGAATGAGTGATATCACCTATTCGTTTCATTAAGTTGATATCACTTATAAAATTTGGAAAACTGTTCCCAACATCTGGCCTGCTCTACAGGGGAACAGTCGTTTGTATTGATTCTAACGTTGAAGTGATATCACTCATTCAAATAGGTGATATCACTTATGAAATTTTATAAGTGATATCACCTATTCGAATTGGTGATATTGCTGTATTTCAGAAATGTTCATGCTTGTTTTTTTGACAAAATACTCACTTGAAGTTAGCTGTTCATGCACATATTCTCCTATAACAGCAGAAAACGCTTAAATTTTTTCGCTCGTATGACAGAATATTTCGATATTTTTAACTCGTGCTTCGCACTCGAGAAACTATCGATATTCTGTCATCCACGTAAATTATATATGTTATATCAAACGGGAAACCATTCAATATACTGTATAATATGGAATACTGGCAGATGTTCTGCTGCCTTTTTATTCACAACTCACATACATCTACAGTATCTCTTCACACAAAGTTTTACAAATGCTAACTTCCGGTATCAATTTGCTTGTAAAGGAGGGGGCGTTATGGTAAATCAGTAAGCTCGCGTTCGAATTTCCCATTGTTTTTTACTCTCTAAAGCTATCGTTGATTAGCCTGACAGTGCAGGCATTGTTGTATACAAAATGTTGGTGTATCCACAGGGGTGAAGGTCATGTGGTCATTACACCAAAGCATTCAGTTCGTATCTTGCCGCATGAGCCGATTAAAGTTGGATTTCGGCTGATATGATGGATGTTACATATATAAAACATGTATAAACTGATAGATTGAAGTCTCCTGAAGAGATTGGTAGTAGGATTATGTAGGTAGGTGGATATTTGTTCGGAAAAATAAGTTTGAAAAAATATGTCAGAATTTCGATGGCAATATGATGTTTCCCTTGTCAATACATGTACATGTATATATATAGGTATTTCTGACTATTTTTTGTAATATAAAACAAGACATGCCCCTATGGTGTAGCCTACCGATATGATAATTCTTAAATATCTGTTTAATTCATTTTTGTCAGTGAAATTATAATTTACTGTGACACCTGTGGTTGATTTCAAAGGCGCTTGCATAGAAAATATGACTTTCATTTTTTTTATATGACAGTGGTATGTGTAATCTGTTAAGCTGCTTAACAGATTACACATACCACTGTCATATAAAAAAGATGAAAGTCATATTTTCTATGCAAGCGCCTGTGGTTGATTGGACTAGACATGAATGCTGATCACGTCATTCGGCATGTCCGGACGTCCGATCCTTTCAACACGACCGCGCGTGACGCCTCGCTTGGCCTGTCTACCTAGCTTGAGGGAGCAGGTGTGCAGGTAATAGTTTGATAGGAAATAATTAAGGAGTTTAGTCGTAATTAAATAATCAAAATGCTAAGCTAACACTGCATAAAACAATACACGGATGATTTCTTAAAATGCATGCTATTTATACATTTTCTGGGCCTAAAGTTGCACTTTTAATGTTAAAACCTAAATCAACGCTGATTAATGTCTGATATATATATTAATGTGTCTGAACGTATCTGTTGATCAACAGGTTGGTATATCTACTGGACCGATCGTCGCGAGCTTTCAATGGAGTTTGCCGAAAAAAATCTTACTTTATGTACATGGCCAATGACATCGCAGCGCGAAAATGTATTTTCATCATGACTGACAGCGCAAAAAATTTCACACCGCGAACAGTTTGGAGGCTGACTAAGCGAAAATTTCAGCGCGCGAAAATATCCACTTTTACAGTATTACGCGGACCGGGAATTCAATGACTGTCTTTTATCCAATCCACAATATGTCGAGTCTATTTGAAAAATAAGATGTCTTTTTTTGTTGTTTACTTGTGTGTAAACTGAAAACACTAAGTGGATCTTTTTATTTCATTTGTAAATCCCTCTTGGTGCTTTAAAAAATCAATTTGTTCCTCAATTTAAAAAAAAAAAAATCTCATTTTTAATCTATATCAATATATATCCAATATTCCTATTTTTTGTTAGCCTTCTGAAGATGTCCAGCGTTATCAGAAACATCAATATATCGATACCAAAAACACAACACGTTTTTATCATGATTGTGTGTTTTTGCACTGACTTTTCTATTGGACTTTGGACAGAATCTTCCATAAACATAATTATTTATAACACATGTATATACTAAAATTACTAAAATTAGTACATAGGTCTTTGTGCATTATAGCATAAATGTTACACCAATACATTCTCTTTTCTTATTTTTGCTATTCATTTTATTTCCTTTATACAATTCATTTAATTATAACAATATCTAAAATAAAAACACTATACTAATTACGGACATTAAACCGACATGTGTTATCCAGGGATGCCGGATAAATGTCGTTTGAAACGTTTAATTCTACTAGAACCATTCACCAGTAAACAATGTAGGAGTATGTCACCGATATTGATCGACATTGTCAAATAAATACGACATGGTCTAAGTTGCCTGCAATACAAATGTCCCCTGTGTCCAAGATAGACTAAGTTTCGTTCAATGTCTCATACAGTATACATATTTTATCCTTAAAAATGTCATCATATACATCATATCTGTATTGATTTGATTTCGAGTAAACTATGTGAACTGTTAAATTCTGTTGTCGTCCAATTGAGATGTTTGGCCATCAACTGTTAAATTCTGTTGTCGTCCAATTGAGATGTTTGGCCATCAACTGTTAAATTCTGTTGTCGTCCAATTGAGATGTTTGGCCATCAACTGTTAAATTCTGTTGTCGTCCAATTGAGATGTTTGGCCATCAACTTTTAAATTCTGTTGTCGTCCTATTGAGATGTATGTTTGGCCATCAACTGTTAAATTCTGTTGTCATCCAATTGAAATGTTTGGGCATCAGATATTGTTCTGTATCTTTACCATTGTTTTGTTATAATTTGTTTATTTATACAATGTTTTTAATACAATATAAAGTATGACGGTGTTTAGTAATGCTGACACAGAGTCCTCACACCGCATATGGTCTCACTAAATCATCAAAACAGTCTGGACGTCTGACCACTGTCCAATTCTGGCCGTCAACAATCACTTCCGCTGGCCGGAGCTTAAACCAAACACAAAGAATTAAATAAGTACCAAGTTCTTGTCTTAAAACCCTCGTTGTTTGCATGTAGTCACGTTTGACAATGCTGAATAAACTACACGCCATTGCATTTTTAAGGTAAATTGGAATCTCAATGGTCTATGACTGTCATAAAAAAAGTATTTAAATTTACATTTCATTTTGAATACAAAAAACAAAGGCGGTATAAGGACGACCAGATTTGATTCTGTTACATTAAAAATAAGTTCCGAATTTATCTTTACATCACAAATAACTTCCGACTTTATCTTTACATAACAAATAACTTCCGAATTGATCTTTATATCACAAATAACTTCCGACTTTATCTTTACATTACAAGTAACTTCTGAATTTATCTTTACATTACAAGTAACTTCCGAATTTATCTTTACATAGCAAGTACCTTCCGACTTTATCTTTACATTACAAGTAACTTCCGAATTTATCCTTACATTACAAGTAACTTCCGAATTTATCTTAACATAGCAAATAACTTCCGAATTTATCTTTACATTACAAGTAACTTCCGAATTTATCTTTCCATCACAAGTAACTTCCGAATTTATCTTTACATAACAATAACTTCCGAATTTATCTTTACATTACAAGTAACTTCCGAATTTATCTTTACATAACAAATAACTTCCGAATTTATCTTAACATTACAAGTAACTTCCGAATTTATCTTTACATAACAAATCACTTCCGAATTTATCTTTACATAACAAATAACTTCCTAATTTATCTTTACATAACAAATAACTTCCGAATTTATCTTTACATTACAAGTAACTTCCGACTTTATCTTTACATAACAAATAACTTCCTTATTTATCTTTACATAACAAATAACTTCCGGATTTATCTTTCCATCACAAGTAACTTCCGAATTTATCTTTTCATAACAATAACTTCCGAATTTATCTTTACATTACAAGTAACTTCCTAATTTATCTTTACATAACAAATAACTTCCGAATTTATCTTTACATTACAAGTAACTTCCGAATTTATCTTTACATAACAAATAACTTCCTAATTTATCTTTACAAAACAAATAACTTCCGAATTTATCTTTACATTACAAGTAACTTCCGAATTTATCTTTACATAACAAATAACTTCGTAATTTATCTTTACATAACAAATAACTTCAGGATTTATCTTTACATTACAAGTAACTTCCGAATTTATCTTTACATTAAAAATAACTTCCGAATTTATCTTTACATTACAAGTAACTTCCGACTTTATCTTTACATAACAATAACTTCCGAATTTATCTTTACATAACAAGTAACATCCGAATTTATCTTTACATAACAAGTAACTTCCGAATTTATCTTAACATAACAAATAACTTCCGAATTTATCTTTACATAACAAATCACTTCCGAATTTATCTTTACATAACAAATAACTTCCTAATTTATCTTTACATAACAAATAACTTCCGAATTTATCTTTACATTACAAGTAACTTCCGACTTTATCTTTACATAACAAATAACTTCCCAATTTATCTTTACATAACAAATAACTTCCGGATTTATCTTTCCATCACAAGTAACTTCCGAATTTATCTTTACATAACAAATAACTTCCGAATTTATCTTTACATTACAAGTAACTTCCTAATTTATCTTTACATAACAAATAACTTCCGAATTTATCTTTACATTACAAGTAACTTCCGAATTTATCTTTACATAACAAATAACTTCCTAATTTATCTTTACATAACAAATAACTTCCGAATTTATCTTTACATTACAAGTAACTTCCGAATTTATCTTTACATAACAAATAACTTCCTAATTTATCTTTACATAACAAATAACTTCAGGATTTATCTTTACATTACAAGTAACTTCCGAATTTATCTTTACATTAAAAATAACTTCCGAATTTATCTTTACATTACAAGTAACTTCCGACTTTATCTTTACATAACAATAACTTCCGAATTTATCTTTACATAACAAGTAACATCCGAATTTATCTTTACATAACAAGTAACTTCCGAATTTATCTTAACATAACAAATAACTTCCGAATTTATCTTTACATAACAAGTAACTTCCGAATTTATCTTTACATAATAAGTAACTGTCGACTTTATCTTGACACTAAAAGCAGCTGTCGACTTTATTTTCATCTATTGTAGTTGATACACGTGACTCTTGATTAGCGAAGAAATAGTTTTGTTTGACTATACTCACACGGAGATTATAGTTTGATGCTTGGGATGAACAATAAGCGCCAACATCAAACACTGCAAGTCCACATCCAGAGTGAGGCGTGTTCAGGAACCGATCCTAAAAGGCAAAATTATTGAATTGTTATGAACACATTTCTGTAAACACGGGATGCACAGTGATTTAAAAGTCAACGTCTGAAACAACCACAAATATCTAAATTATTTCTGATAAAAATAGTTTGAACAAAGTATAAGAATATCTACATTAAGATTCCAAGACAATATATACCGGGTGATGTAATATTTATATAAATGCCATTTACTGATACAAGGATAATGTGTTACCTTTCCAAGAAAGTCTCCACATTCACACACTGGTCCGACTACGTCATAAAGTCGTCTTCCCGTCAAATCTCTAGTGGGTTCTGTGAGGTCGATGTGGTGGTAGGCCCCATACAGACAAGGTCGTATCACCTCCGTCATACCACCGTCCGTTATGATAAAGCTACATATGATTAAAAAAATCAACAATCACTCATAAAGGTGACTGATTTCGCCATAACTATCAGTGTGTAATAAAATATGTTGATATCAGTTTCCACTGCAAAATTTGCATGATTATATCATACATATTGACATCTACAAATACAGTGTATGTATATAACACGCAGTACGTATCCCTATTTATCCGAAAGCGACCGGACGCAATTTGTTCGGGTGCCATTTTACCTTTGCTATACATTAATATTTTTTGTAGTTTGTGTTACGTTTCTTCTAGAGTACTCAAATTGACTTATACGACGGACGTAAAAAAAATCAGTTTAAAGCCACATACTCACGAAGAAACATTTATCAATGTTTACATTTTGAGCTTATTACAGTTTTCGGACTTGATACATACCTAACAGATTATCGTGAATCAGAAACTGAAAGAACATGTGAATTAATGAAGTATACGGGGGATTCCCAAAAAATAATAACTGTGGCTGCGAGACCAAGTTTCTCTGAAAATTAGTCCCACAATGCAACGGCGGGTTTTACAGTCAGTACAAAATTGCAGAACGCCAAAAGCGTGGAACTAGGAAACCGCAGACAGATTCCGCCATAAAAAGACGCAAACGTGAGTGGAATCGGCAAAACCCGATGATATATCATCGCATAGGTTCAACATTAATCAACGTTAATATGGTAAGGAGTATGTGGCGTTAAAGTATTGATTCATGTTATAGAACGATACATTATTTGAGTATAACACTTATTTTTCTCACTTTTTATCTCCATTGTTCTTACAGCCAAGTACAGAAGTCACAAGGATGGCGGCGTTGCCGACGAGTGACCTTCCAGGCTCGAGGATGACAACCATATCGTCTGCAATGAAGTCCGAAAACGAAGACACCAAATCTACAGGAGACGGATGTTCTGACTGTAAAACAATACCATAAACAAACCGGAATATTCACTACAAAAGTCATTGTTATTTGTATGTCTTCGACATCTAGTGTTCGGGTTAGGGTCAGGAAAGGAAGATAAGCATTCAAATGGTTGAGCCAAACAATGAGTGCAAGTGGACAATGTAAGTACGTGCTGATGACACTGCAGTTTCAAAATGTTTTGATGGGAGAATCGTTCAGTCATTTTTGTCTACAAGAAAGAGGACATAACTGACAAAACTCATAACGGTCAATTGTCCTCAAATATTTAAGAATTGTTGAATTTCATACAGGCGACTTGTAAAGTGTGATGAGTTCCAGTTAATACTCGTGACCTATTCCACTTACCGCCTTGTACATCAAAAGTTTTAACTGTGACCAGCATCGCCCAGAGAGCCAACGAAATGAGGTAAACTCTAGCTTTGTGTGCTCCCATTTTCGAGTATGGGTAGCAAATTGTACTAAAGTGTTCTAAACCCTCTGCAGGCGGCTAATCATTGTATAAAATACACAGAAGTGTAATGTATTCCCATTGTCTTACAGAGAAGTAACAAGCGAATGCACCATTGTCTTTCATGCATCTGTTCTAATGAACTGTATGATAACCTTATGTTTCTGGCGATAACAAGAACTTCTGATAGTGTTTACTTTCTCACAGCTTAAGAGTAAAATGATAGTTTACCCCAACCCTCACTTTCCGTCCTCACTTAATACTTCATTGAGTAAAATAATCATGGAAAAAATACTGCGACTTACTGATAGGCCTTCATCAGATATAAGCGATGAACACCTTGCTTCTGTGAGAATGCCATCATTTACTAGTCGTTTCAATTCCACTTCGAAGTTATATTGTGACATATCTCTGTAAAATCAATCAACAAAATGATAATCAATGCCAACATCTTGAACTGGAAAATATGATGCCATTCTGGAGCTTGCTAGATAGGAACATTTGAAAAAAAATTGAAGCTTATAAGTAGGTATCAGGTGGTGATCTTGGAAGTACTACTTATTTTATGTGATACATGTAAATCTTTTACATCCGTTATCATAAAGACACTTGCCCACAGCTTTCAGATTTGAATTGTTGCTTTGCCACTGTGTCACTTTCTATAAGTGTGTTCCATATGGGGGATTGCAAGCATTTGGTTGTTCTCGCGGCCTGAAAGAAAACAATGAAACGTTGCATAAATCGTCATAAGTATATCTTAGGCGCAGGTAGCTTAACTGCAATGAATCATATACAGTATATGATAGCAATGTTCGTATCCCAGCTTCATCGCTACTATGACTGCAGTGCCCCTTCCATTTATGAATGGTGGAACATATTTATATCTCAACATTATAAACTGTTTGAATAGCTAACAGCTTTTGGCCATTTTATCAAGATAAGGTACTTACGTGTTTTGTATAAGGTATTCCCAATCCGCCACCTATATTCAAATACTTCATTTCTGAAAACCCGTTTGTCTTCAAGTCTTTGAATTTCGCTACCATCAGTTTCACAGTTTTTCTAAAAAAATAAATAAATAAATAAATAACAAAAAAAAACAAACAAAAAACAAAACAGAAGTAATAGTCATGTAAAGATCTGTACAATATGTCGTTGATTCTAAGAGAGAAATGCTGTAGGAATCAATATAACACAATATAACGTTATAATATTCAATCCCAGACAAAAAGGATTAAGAAACAAATAGGAAACCAACTAACTGTAGCATCGTCTGACTGATACTTTATTTACTGGTTTTTTTTAAATAATTATTATCTAGTTTACATATTTGTTCTTTATCACAGTGACCAGACTGAACATAAAACGACCTGGAGTTGAATCTACATAATATTCGGAGATCCTCAAACAGTGGCTACAAGAACGCATGCGGTTGAGATACGTCAGCTTTGCTATCTTCCCTATAATTATCTTGACGTTTGTCTTCACGACATTATGTCTGAATTGTTTTTAATGCACTGATTCATATATGACTCAGACGGTCCGTGATAGAAGTATGATCAGACGGACGCAACAATCACGAAACATGAAATCGTGTTGATTGCACGCCTAGGGCCAGATTTTATTGTTGGTGTGTGATGATGCAGAGAGACATCAGACATAATGAAATTAGATGTACTAAAAGTATGATATGAATTCAATGAAATGTCACACTGAAGCACGTGATGTACCGAGTTACACAACACAGAAGTTGTGTAGCTTTGTACATGTCATGGCTAAAATTGTTCGTTACAATGGTATCTCACACTTCTCAAGCACAACAGAACCTGTCTCACTTTGAGAAATAAAAACAAATTGGTCACGTAATTCACTATGCTGACACACTTCTTAAGGACGATTGTCCGGTAACAGGTGTCATTACGATAAAAGCATTATCTAAATCATGATAAAAAGCAATGAATGCTGCACACATGCTGTACACACATATATAAGAATGCAGGTATTTATTGCCAGACAATTAGGTGACGTTAATGTTATTGTACTTCAGACAATATGCACGTGCCATATAACACTGGATACCTGTACATGTCTACATCTTGAATGGTTGATCCGATGTGACAGTGCAGGCCTACCAACACGACTTCAGGAGCATTTCTGATGGCATCCAGCATGTGGTCCATTTCATCTATTTGCGTACCAAATTTTGATCCCAGTTCACCCGTCCTCAGGTATTCGTGTACATCCTAGGAAACAAAAATTGCATTATCTTCCGTTGAACTACTAGTACCAGGTATCTATATATCTGTCTTTGTACATATGTAATTTGAAGATGTTTTTAGTATCAACTGCCTTGCCTGGTCTGTGCTTTTGAGGTGTCAGGTACATTTCTGTGCTATTGCAAATTACAGTGTGACATTTTCCCCTTCATGTTTCGCCCTGTAATTTGTACGAAATTGGGAGAAGTGCACACGACGACCATACAGATCGGGGCCAGACACACAAGGGGTATACAAGATTTGTTACCAGATCAATTGTGCTGTCATCCCTCTACTTGTCGTATTTCTAGATAAAATGACACTTTGCAGTTAATTTAATTTCAAACTTTATTTATCATATTACTGAAACCAAATGATTGACTCGAGCTTAAACACTCGAAGACCTGAATAATATTGGAAATGTAACGCTACCATAGCCCGACTTATCGAATATATGTTGTAATTAGTGTTGGTCGTTGTGTACCTGCATACCTGGACCACCGTATTAGAAACAATCTGAATTTTAAACCGAAGTCACGTTCTGGATGAATAATTGTTGTCTCAATGTAAATTCCCTCTCATACAAATGAACCGCTTTTGACGAAATGTTTGTACGTATCAAACTATCGGTAGTCCCGATGAAACAAACAGAACAATTATTATTATTATAAAAAAATCAATTGTGAAATGATATAAAGTATGATATTGGATATTGTCACCACTTTGATTTAATATTTACTTACCATATGCATGTTAGTATTGATTCTTACTAGAACCCTTGCTGTACATTTTAAATTCCTACATATCCGTATCGTCTGCTCGAGATTAAACATTCCATCAATGTTCAGCAAAGCCTTCTCTCGCACAGCCATTTCAACCTCCCAATCAACCTTTCCATTCCCATTGAGCATTAATAATCTTGGGTCAAAGTTCAAACTTAGGGCCAGCCTCAGCTCCATTCCACTGACAAGAGTTAACGAACATCCTAGTGTCTTCATTTCTTTCAAAATGGCGACATTTGGGTTTGCTTTGACTGCGAAATTGAGCTGAGAAGTATATCCACGTTGGCTGAGAGCCTCCTGATAAAGTCTCACATTTTTTTGGATTTGATTTCGACTGTACAAAAAGAACGGGCTCGGTGGGAAACATGAAGATTCCAAACTTTGACGAATGTCGTCAACTTTCACTTCCTCGCAGAACAAGTAATCTGATTTGTAACGGAAAAACTCGGAAAAGTACTCGTTCGCCATTGCATAATGCTACCTTGCGGTGTGTTACACGTTTGTCCACAGCCTATGTACGTGTCTTATGTATAATGAGATAAGATCAACAGCAACGATCAATACACATTACAACCTGCTTGTATGGATCCAGCTCGACGGATGATAAGGTTGTTTACATATATCTCATTACCAAATATTTAAAGTCGAATATGGATAGCAAACAACCAATAAAGTCCTTATTTCTTAACTCGCGTGAATAGCTAAGTGGAAGCATTATGGTTCTTAAGGTTATATTATGTGAGACGCGGAGCAACGAATATCCATTGATCAAACGACGGTACGCATGTGGGTTAATGTTGCGTCCCGTTTTGTTGCTCATTAGTGTATTCATGTAAAATATACATTGTTGTACATTGTTGCAAATTGTACATTCCAATGACGTCACATTGTTTACAGATCCCGCGTTGTGTCTGCACTGCCTGACACGAAGGCTTCATTCTGTGCTTTTTAATGTTTTTGTTAGTTTTCTGATAATTCAATTGATCAGGTATGATTAAACAACCCCAATCAACACGAGGTGTGATTGTAATTTTAAGTTTAAACCGCATGTTGCGAAAAATACTTCAACTTTCACTTTGTCAGTGCATTCGTGATCGCAGCTTCGATCGGCTGTCATGGCAACGACGAGGACGATGGTTTCATCACAGTGACGAATTTACAAACTTGCATGTGTACAGCCGAAAACTTCTAACTATACCTTATGTCTTTGGGAATCGTCTGTAAATAATTAATTGAATTAATTACGATCCATTGCATTCGTTTATTAACGTTTGCTCGTTTCTATATGCCGATTTCGATACTTAAAACACTTAAAGAGTTCCAATATTGGAGAATGAACATTAACACTTGCTCTATGAATCGTCCTAGAGCACCCGACTACCCTAAATCAATACTTATGAAACAGGTACGAGCGTGAAGGTAATTGTATGAGAGCAACGAAAAGTGCTGTACATTGTTACGAAAATGACAAACATCGTCAAAATTAATTAAAAAGTAGTCAATTAATCGGCATTTCTTCAATTAACACCAGTTTATAACGCCGTTATGTAACCATACTTGAATAAATAGAAGAATGTACAGCACTTTTTCTCGGTTTCTTAGCACGATGAATAAGTGTATCATATTTGTTTGTACGACAAAATACGTTGGTCGGGTGCTCTGGCCATATTTACCGACCAAGTGTTAATGTAGTCCTTCGTGCCGGTCACGTGACCACGCGAGAACACGAGGAACGACGAAAACATCCCGATAAAGACGTTGGACACCTAACATTAAAATCCGATCAAAAAAACAAACAGAACTAACCGGGAAATCATTAAATATTGAATTTCTATTAAAACATGATGTTTCTTGTTCTTTTTAATTATAAATGCAACATTAACCCACATGCGTAGTTACATTCATGAGAGGACCGGAATATGTGACAGGTGGTTTGTTTACATCGTGTCAGTGGTTAAATACCGGGTGTAACATACATGTAAAATGAAGGTCGCCGAGAGCATACGTGATAAGTGGTTTGTTTACACATTCTGAGGGCGTTAAAGTATCTGTGAAAATCTGTGAAAACATTTTGATGGCAAACCTATTATTTATACATTGCTTTATTTGTTTCTTAATTATTTTGTAAAGTGTTTAACTATTTTATATTGTTGCATTCTGTTCTTAATTACATGATTGAATGACAGCAGACAGTACATACTATTCGTCTGTGTGTGGGAGGGTGTTTGTGAGAGGCCTAGGGTGTGTGTATACACACAGCTGTAGTAGAAACAGGAATTCCATTAAAGACAACAGAAGTCACGGCATATATCTGCTTCAAGGTGGCATGTGTTCCTATTGACTTTAACCTATATCAAATGTGTCAGAGCAAGAGGCCAAGTTGGCCTTTCAACTTTTATGTTTAAATTCAGATCAAGATACCAAACTTTGCTGCATGCCAAATTTGATAAAAAATTCCTTATCCATCTCGATTTCAAAGAAATTCCTTCTTCTCTGCAGGGCCTAGTCCCTCTTTCTTCTTTTCCGTTTAAACATTATTGGGTCGACTTCACATGAACGAGGGCAAAATATAAACATATACATATAAAGCGTAAAGTTGCATACTTAAAAAGCACAATGAGAAAAAGACCAGACGCCCCAGAAGAATTAACGTCTACTGATTCACAAATCTACATGTAGATTAAATCAATTCTAACCCCTAGACTTATAAAAAGTGATCAAACACGTCTGACTTCATAAAAATGCTCTTGCTCTTCATCATCCTCCGTCTCTCGAAACCTTGTGTTGCTAATATTTTCCGTCAAATCTCCAAGTTTTATCTATAATATCCCTTTTGATCATGCCTTACAACCATGAGGATCCAGATGCGCCGTTTATAAAATTAGCTCTCATTCCACAGGGATGATTCGGACCGAATTTAGACAAAATTGAAACAACATTAGTCTACGAAATTCAGACAAAATTCTATCGGTCCTACAGCAGAAAATGGATTTGAAACAATAAGTTTTCCCCGCCTTTTGAACCTCGTTTCTTAGGCTCTGGAGTTTAGAGCGGACAGATACGCCTTTAACCAATACAAAATATATTCCTTCCCCGCAGTGCCTTTCCTTATATTTTCCCAATTTGGCACCATCCCTCAAGCACAAGGCTACCAGACCCAACGTTTATACAAAAAATGTTGTCATATACGATGTCATTCTAGATTAAGAAGGATTTGATTTTGAAAAAAAACCTGTTGGAACCGGCGCCAGGCTTTTCTTTTTCTGTGCATTCTAGACAAGAGCATGCCCTATTCGTAACACAAAACTTTAAGGACATATAGATCATAGATCTAGAGCTTATCACAACAAACGTAATATTCAAATTAAAAATCTTGAAACATCCCATCTTAAACCGCTCCTTACCACTGACTATTAAGTCCATGCTTCAAACTATGTTACTGTTCATTGCTACCAGAATACCAACATTGCTCCAGCTGTATATCTGACCATACCCCTACCCCATAAGACTTACAGGGGTCCACCTGTATATTCTTCGATATCCTGCCCCGAAACTTAATATGGGTCTATCTATATATCCGTTGACGTCCCCGTTCCTGCGATATCGTTTCGATTTGCACAGCAGGGACTCGGATTACTTAAACCAGTCTGATTTTTTTTATATATGAAACACGACACAAAAAGCAATCTTTTAAGTAATGTCAAATACATTATTTAAAAGTCATTTGTCTTTTGCTTTTTCAGAATAAAAGATGTATCTTTTTTTTTTTTGCATGAGGCTGATTGTTAAGAGATAAAACATATCTTGTTAATGATTCATTGTCTATTTTGTTCCTAGCATGGATGATGAAGGGAAGCTACCCTGGCAGAAATGAACGTCTGAATCATTTGCATGAGATTCACAACAAACAACAACAAAAAAAAAACACAAAAAAAAACGGTCTTCATATAGCATCGACTGTTGAGACCAAAAAGGGAAAGAAAAATTGTAATAAAAAGATAAGATCTATATTTCTCAAAGGTATCCGTACAATTTATTACAGGACACACAGATATTGCCGATAGTGGTTTTTTTTTCAAACTCCTTTTTGTTTAATATGCAACTATATATATCAGTACGTTAATTTACTTTCAATTTTATTTAATTACGTTTTTGAAGCATTCAACCACATCGAGTTGAGTCATTTAGATTGTTCTACATATTGACGATAAAACATGTAGTTACATGTTGCGTTCAAATTGTTTATATACATTTTGTATGTGAATGTCGTAGGACAGTTTGACAGACACCTTGCGCTTGCATTAGTATATCCTGGCTGAAAATGAAATATATACCAAATAAATAACACACTGGCTAAAAATGAACATGATTAGTGGATTAGATATGATCGGTCATTACACAAAAGAGCATCTAAGTACGTAAACGAACTTACCAGTAATATTAAGGCACGTTAACGAAATGAAACATTCACAACTGTGATGTACATTAAATCTTCATTTGATTACTATCTAGTTGATCAAACAACACGTGTAGACAGTTTTATATCTTATATGGTTTAGTATTTTAAAAGCTGATATGACTGGGCATTTTAAAATTGTTTGTACACAATTATAATAACTTGTGATAAATGTGTGACACTGGAATAAATATATTATTGATTGATTTGTAAATCTAGCTCTCCGTGAGAGTGATAGCTCCTACATGCAACCCTAACTATGTGTGTAGCAGTCTTTACGTTACAATATTATTACCAAGGGTCTTGTCTATATTCCGTCGGTTAAATAAACAACTCACACGTAAAATTGTGGTATATTTTATTATAAAAGACATCATATTCAACAGTTGTTACAGGTTGCATATTTTGCAACCATTAAATATAACGGACTTACAGGTAAATGTTTCATTTCAGATGCTTTAAATAAAATATACACAGAAACTTACGTTACACTACTTTCAAAAACAAAAATGTTAATGTGAGGTGTAATATGAACACATTAGCCGAGCAATTTAACAATGAGGCGCTGTAACATATACACCGGGCTAAGAACTCAAATATGAGTGCGAGTCATACGTGCCCTATAATATTCATCTAGTATAAAGTACAATTACAATGTTCACAATTATCCAAGAATGGTTGTACCTTCGAATGCTTGTTTGTTTGTTTGTTTTTGTTTAACGTCCTACTAACAGCCAGGGTCATTTAAGGACGTGCAAGGTTTGGAGGTGGAGGAAAGCCGGAGTACCCGGAGAAAAACCACCGACCTACGGTCAGTACCTGGCAACTGCCCCACGTAGGTTTCGAACTCGCAACCCAGAGGTGGAGGGCTAGTGTTAAAGTGTCGGGACACCTTAACCACTCGGCCACCGCGGCCCCCCTTCGAATGCAGGTCAAAAATGTTTGCTAAAAACTTTTAAATGATTTTCAGGAAAAGTTGACAATCAAATTTGTGCCACCTAACTTCTACGCAATATTTAAGAATTTTGTGTAAATTTATAATTTAATTTATTTCTACAATAAGAATATTAATGTAAAAGGAATCTGTAGAATCAACGAAAACGGATAACATCATTACTGTGTGTGTTTAGTTCATTCTGACAGAAATAATACATTAACACATATATTTCTGAGAATAAAAGTTAACAAAATTGGCAGGCAAATATATGTATATATAATGAATGCCATAATCTGGTGAAATGATATAAACTGTTATGTTATTGCACAACTTCATTATACGTTAGATATTATACTTACAAGCGTCTTCGCGAAACCGAACTAAACGGAACTTTTCGCCGGGGTCACATTTTGCCATATTGACACCTATGGCGTTCCATACAGTTGCCAATCGACCAACAATATACGGAGGAAGGATCCCCCCTTTTTTAAGACGCGTAGTTGTATATGATATCAATTTTTGTTCACATAAGTAGATGACTAATCATCTAACTACATGTATTTTCTTTGTTTCTTTGTTTACCGTGGGGTAGGTTTTCGTTCTTTAAAGCAAATGTCATGGTTAAAATTATACACTCGATTGTTGCATAAAAAACTAAGGGTAAGAAAGACTCCTTGTAGGCTTGATATGTTTTCAAAAATTATCAGAAATATTTCAGATTGAACAAATACGGCAATTATTCCAATAATCCAACTAAAACCCATCATTGATGAAATCCTTGTAAATGTCAGGTTTAAAGATTTGGAATTGCCAGTGTTGATGGCCTTTGCTGTAGTATGTACATAGCGGACAATTGAAATAAACAATATCATATTTCCACACTGACACAACGGTATCGGTAGGATAAAAGCCAGAAGCAAGGCATGAACATTTGAAATGAAACAAATTTTCCCGCCATACCAGATTTCTGTAGGTCTTAACAGAAAATTAAATATTTTTGTACATACAACAATAAAAATATTTAACGTGAAGCCAAATAAAACATATTTTACTGTTTGCGAGTTTCTTTTTGATTTGCTTAATGTAACCAGGCTTTTAATTTCCGAGTTAAGACGGCCAGAATACCAACATTGCTCCAGCTGTATATCTGACCATACCCCCACCCCATAAGACTTACAGGGGTCCACCTGTATATTCTTCGATATCCTGCCCCAAAAATTAATATGGGTCTATCTATATATCCGTTGACGTCCCCGTTCCTGCGATATCGTTTCGATTTGCACAGCAGGGACTCGGATTACTTCAACCAGTCTGATTTTTTTTATATATGAAACACGACACAAAAAGCAATCTTTTAAGTAATGTCAAATACATTATTGAAAAGTCATTTGTCTTTTGCTTTTTCAGAATAAAAGATGTATCATTTTTTTTGCATGAGGCTGATTGTTAAGAGATAAAACATATCTTGTTAATGATTCATTGTCTATTTTGTTCCTTGCATGGATGATGAAGGGAAGCTACCCTAGCAGAAATGAACGTCTGAATCATTTGCAAGAGATTCACAACAAACAACAAAAAAACAAAACAAAAAAAAACGGTCTTCATATAGCATCGACTGTTGAGACCAAAAAGGGAAAGAAACATTGTAATAAAAAGATAAGATCTATATTTCTCAAAGGTATCCGTACAATTTATTACAGGACACACAGATATTGCCGATAGTGTTTTTTTTCAAACTCCTTTTTGTTTAATATGCAACTATATATATCAGTACGTTAATTTACTTTCAATTTTATTTAATTACGTTTTTGAAGCATTCAACCACATCGAGTTGAGTCATTTAGATTGTTCTACATATTGACGATAAAACATGTAGTTACATGTGGCGTTCAAATTGTTTATATACATTTTGTATGTGAATGTCGTAGGACAGTTTGACAGACACCTTGCGCTTGCATTAGTATATCCTGGCTGAAAGTGAAATATATACCAAATAAATAACACACTGGCTAAAAATGAACATGATTAGTGGATTAGATATGATCGGTCATTACACAAAAGAGCATCTAAGTACGTAAACGAACTTACCAGTAATATTAAGGCACGTTAACGAAATAAAACATTCACAACTGTGATGTACATTAAATCTTCATTTGATTACTATCTATTTGATCAAACAACACGTGTAGACACTTTTATATTTTATATTGTTTAGTGTTTTATAAGCCGATATGACTGGGCATTTTAAAATTGTTTGTACACAATTATAATAACTTGAAATAAATGTGTGACACTGGAATAAAATATATTATTGATCTATTAATAAATCTAGCTCTCTGTGAGAGTGATAGCTCCTACATGCAACCCTAACTATGTGTGTAGCAGTCGTTGCATTACAATAGTGTTACCAAGGGTCTTGTCTAGATTCCGTCGGGTAAATAAACAACTCACACGTAAAATTGTGGTATATTTTATTATAAAAGACAAAATATTTAACAGTTGTTACAGGTTGCATATTTTGCAATCATTAAATATAACGGACTTACAGGTAAATGTTTCTTTTAAGATGCTTTAAATAAGATATACACAGACACGTACGTTACACCACTTTCAACAAAAGATACGTGCCCTATAATATTCATCTAGTATACAGTACAATTAAAATGTTCACAATTATCCCAGAATTGTTGTATCTTCGAATGCAGGTCAAAAATTTGTGCCACCTAACTTCTACGCAATATTTAAGAGTTTTGTGTAAACTTTATAATTTAATTTATTTCTACAATAAAAATGTAAAAGGAAGCAGTAGAATCAACGAAAAAAGATAACATCATTACTGTGTGTGTTTACTTCATTCTGACAGAAATAATACATTAACACATATATTTCTGAGAATAAAAGTTAACAAAATTGGCAGGCAAATATATGTATATATAATGAATACCATAATCTGGTGAAATGATATAAACAGTTATATTATTGCACAACTTCATTATACGTTAGATATTATACTTACAAGCGTCTTCACGAAACCGAAGTAAACGGAACTTTTCGCCGGGGTCACATTTTGCCATATTGACAGCTATGGCGTTCAATACAGTTGCCAATCGACCAACAATATAAGAAGGAAGGATCCCCCCCCCTTTTTTTAAGACGCGTAGTTGTATATGATATCAATTTTTGTTCACATAAGTAGATGACTAATCATTTAATTACATGTATTTTCTTTGTTTCTTTGTTTACCGTGGGGTAGTTTTTCGTTCTTTAAAGCAAATGTTATGGTAAAAATTATACACTCGATTGTTGCATAAAAAACTAAGGGTAAGAAAGACACCTTGTAGGCTTGATATGTTTTCAAAAATTATCAGAAATATTTCAGATTGCACAAATACGGCAATTATTCCAATAATCCAACTAAAACCCATCATTGATGAAATTTTAATTAATGTCAGGTTTAAAGATTTGTAATTGCCTGTGTTGCTGGTCTTTGCTGTATTATGTACATAGCGAACAATCAAAATGAACAATATAATATTTCCACATTGGCACAACGATATAGGTAGGATAAAAGCCAGAAGCAAGGCATGAACATTTGAAATGAAACAAATTTTACCGCCATACCAGTTTTCTGTAGGTCTTAACAGAAAATTAAATATTTTTGTACATACAACAATAAAAATATTTAACGTGAAGCCAAATAAAACATATCTTACTGTTTGCGAGTTTCTTTTTGATTTGCTTAATGTTACCAGGCTTTTAATTTCCGAGTAAAGACGGAAAGAACAAAGAAACATGAAAATAAATGTACCGATCCATACAGAATGATGTAGTACACCAATCCATTCACATAAATATGTGGGTATTGTGATAAGAGACATCAACAAGAAACTAGTTTGGGCAAACAGTAAATACAACATCAACACAAACAAGAGTTCAGACTTTCCCTGTCGTAAAAACGGGATGACACAATACTGTACCAGAGAATATATCAGTGATATGATTGATAAACATGTACAAATCGTATTGGCAACATACCTGTAATAGCTCATGCTCGGTTCAATTACGTTGACGTCTTTATATTTGGATAGAAATGTATCTACACAAAGAAAATAACTTTCAAACATAAATACAACATCTGCCGATTCAATCATTGTTCCATTTAAAACGAAGAGCGGTTGATATATTGTCCTATTCAGGAAGTTTGAGTCATTGAGGTCCAAATAATTATCAAGACGATGCACCGTCACTGCCGGACATGGCAGTGATGTATCATGTAGAAACTGATTTGCTACATACAAAGGATTTCTGAGCGACTTGTTGCATTCACAAAAAGATTCCATGACGCTGTCTATATGTTTGATATAAATCCCGTTCGATAAATTTTGTTGATAATGTTGAAATGAATGTTTAACCACCCAGCGTGTATATTCCGGAGTTGCATTATCATATACGATATCCGGAACTACACATCGGAACTGAACTAGCGAACAAGGCTTCATGGATGTCAAGTGATATCCTGGAATGATCTTGATCCCTTTGCTCCGAGAGAGGAATTGTTTTAGTGACTGCGAGGATGAGAAGAATGATTTGTTTTCTAATGTTTCAAATACGATTTCAGTCATTTCCGTGAAGGTTATATTGCCGTTTGTCTCAAATAGAAGATCTAACATTATTCCTCTAGCTTTGAATTTAACCGAAGGACACCTACCTCCTACTGGCTCCATGTTGGCAGGGCAGTACAAGGTCTGACAGCCAATCTGATACAGAGAATAATTTTATCTGTATCAAAATCAAATCCTATTTCTTTGCAAAATATGTCCCTCTGGCCGTGACGGTCAGCTGAGTTGTAATCGAATGTTGGCCAGGAGAATTTCTACAAAACTTCCATACAATTAGTTAAATAGTTTTTTAAAAGAAGCCGAATGAGTGGAAATATTAACAGATTGACGGACGCACGACGCATGACAGACGACGGACAAAAATCGATGGCAATAAGTCACCTGAGTGTTCAGGCCAACTTTTCAGGTGACCTTAGATATAAAAAAATGACTTTCATCCATGAATAAAATGTCAGAACACTCTGTCATTGAAATATTACAAAATATCGATGGAATATTGAAGTTTGATATTCATTTATTTACGTTATTATCTTGTTTATCGTTAACTGAATGTGAACAATCATTAATTTTCAGAAATATAGGAAATGTCTTACCTTATCTGAGAGGTGAATTTCCGTTTGGCTACAACGTATATTACGTTCTTGTGCAAGGAAAATTGCGGAAATATCAATCAAATGGCTGATTGTAATGTCCAATGACTGAAACGGTCTTTTGGATGTTTCTAAGCACACAAAATTCCCTTTATTCAACGAGATAAGACCATAATCATTGATTAAGCATTGTATATTCCTGTACCGTTCTATGTCATTAAGATGTCTGAATCTAAATATAAATGGGCTGAAAACGCGGTTGTTACAAGATGTCTTGTTCACCTCTTTCAAGACGTTCCATAGCTCATACTCGAATTTATGTGAACAATACCGGGCATTGACATATTTCGATGGTTCTAGTCTGTGATAGCAATGGTCGCTATTGATTTGTAACATGACTGTAGATTTTGATGAAGGTGTTAATTGAGCTTCGTTTAAATAAAAATCATAACTGCATGTAACATTCAGCGACCATGGAACCCAATTATGTACACCGTGACACAATGCACATTGTCGATTCTTGAACGTCACATTGGTGTTTATGTCAAACACGGGTAACAGGTCGAGGAAGTCAGTATAGTTGTTATTTTCACATTTATTCTTTACGTCATCATCTCCTTTCCAAGTTCCTGGACATGATGACACCATGAATGCTCCACGAGTGTCCTTAGCTGATGTATGTTCACAAGTTGTCTCCCCAAGGAACGGAATCGGCGATTTATCCAGTGTTGTCCCATCTCGGGATACATCATCTGCATCAAAGCAGCAGTCATCGTAGTATGTACATAAACGGTCACAACGGCATATATTGTTCTTACTTTCACATGAATGAAACACGGCATGGCAGGCATCATATAAGGATTGGGATTCAATGCTTGACACTCTATGTAATCCTGATACCAAGTACAAAGCGGTGAAACATATAAAAGACATTTTATAAAAAAAAGAAATGAAAAAAGTTCAGTTTCTAAAAGTAAATATTTCTGTTTTCTCTTACGTTTTATCTAAAACAATGTTAATCCAATGTTCTTTTTTTCGCTAGCTTTCATATAATGTCAGACCCAGAATGTTCTGATATATTTATATATCGATATAAAATTACAACAGGCTTTTATTATCATTGCATGTTTTTTTTTTTGTCATGATTGACACTTTTTGATATTGGATAGATTTCGAAATTGACGTAATTATTTATAATAAAAACAGTGTTCCTAAAACATCGAACGGACATAAAACCGACACGACTTGATCAAAACATACCTATCAAATGTCATTTAATGGAACGGTGAGAATCATATTCATAAAAATGTAGTAAATTTTTTCCCTTGAGAGTAATGTTTCGTAGCTTTCGTTACGTGCACTCTAACCAAAGGGTTGATGTATACAGGTAATGATCAGATAATATGGTCAGCTTGATTTTTTTCCGTTCAACTGTATACGGTCTTTTGAAGTAGTATCGATAATCTTGTTTACCCTTGTACAGGACGAACATAAACCATTCAAACTTTCATTTACCGTTAAAACTTTGATTAGGACGAAGTGAACATTTAAAAAAAAGCTTACTAGTATTAGCACTACGACGTATGCTGTGAGCCTCATATTGAAGGATGTGAATTTGGCCGGACATATTGTATTATTTTTCAACA
The DNA here is from genome assembly GCF_902652985.1 of Pecten maximus. Classification (NCBI taxonomy): domain Eukaryota; kingdom Metazoa; phylum Mollusca; class Bivalvia; order Pectinida; family Pectinidae; genus Pecten; species Pecten maximus. Next base: position 8,511,111 of record NC_047017.1, on the reverse strand, counting down.
TAATCCCCTTCAGTATCTTTACCCTTTGGCCAGTGGTCTTAACCATAATGAAATATAAAATATTGATATCCTAAAAAGATATGTTACAATAAATGATTGATAGTTAAATATAATCAATTACAAAATCACAAATTCCAATCAAGCGAGCAGGTGATTAGGATAACCCCTAACTACCAAACTCTCTGAAACTGTACTTACATATACATAAAATGATTCAAAGACTTCTTTTACAATTACTGCATTATGCTATTTAAAGTAGTATCAAAAATGAATAATTGCACTAAACAAAATACATATAATTATTGCATTTTTACCAGTGAAATATATATAGGATATTGAATTATTTCCCATTTAATATAACATATATTTCACGAGTATGACAGAATATCATGCGAGGTACGAGTGAAAAATATCGAAATATTTTGTCATACGAGTGAAACATATGTTATATTCAGCGGGAAAACAGTCAATTTCCTTTTTATTGCATTTCATATACTTAAAAACAAAATTAAAGACATCGAGAAATTAATAGTGTCAAAAAAGTGCTGGAATTGGTAGTGACGTCATCTCTTTGTGACGTTACTCCACGTCAACTTGACGGACTGATCAGCACAATTTAAACTTTTCTGCAGTTATCGGAGAATCTGTGCATGAATAGCTTACGTCAAGTGAGTATTTTGTCAAAAACTAGAATAATTCAGAAATACAGCAAAATAATCAATTTGTCTATCTCCGCTTCGATTAGAAAAATCAGCAAGTTTCAATGAGGAGAATACAAATACAAAAATGCAATAAAGTAATTGATGACTGATAGAACTGCGGCGATAAGCAGTGAAAATATAAGATTTTGCAGTGGAAATATGACTTTTTCGTATTTGACCAATCGGAGCGAACCTTTGTATTCACCTCATTCAAACTTGCCGATTTTTTCAATCGAAGCGGAGAGAGATAGATGGGTTATAATACTCACTTTACGTTAGCTTTTCATGCAACGATTCTCCGATGAGCGCCGTCAAAATGGCGCCGTCAAGTTGACATGTATAACGTTACCAACAGACGACGTCATGAATTATGTAACTGATTCACGCACTTTTTGATATTTTGTTTTTTAGCATAAAAATGCAATAGAAAGAAAATTTAATGATTTCTCGTTGAATATAACATATATTTCACTCGATATTCTGTCATACTCGTGAAATATATGTTACATTCAACGGGAAACCATTCAATATCCTGTATATATTAAATCGAATTTACATCGGAGGTATTTAGTGCAATGTCACCAGCATAAAGAAATATGGAGGTGATACATGATTTAATATCTATGACACATTTCAGATCATTTATATCTTTTGCCAGTTTTCATTAATGTACATGAAAAATTGTTGGCGAGGAATTACAACCTTGAACCTTGTTTCATGGGTGATGGTAAAGTATTATTTACTCTAATTATACAGTCATAATTAAAATATAACAATTTAATTGCATTTAACAAAATCCATTCATGCCATAATGTTCTAACTCATAGCAGATCACTGTTCACACAATCAAATGTTTTTCTTTACATCAATGAAATATACAACAGTAGATTTTTTGCTGTTTTTTTTAAACAGAGTAAAATAAATACTGGTGGTCAACTTCTGTTTCCGAGTGTTGCCGGAAATTTCGCCGCGATGTTGCGATTGATAATACCGATAAGAACTAGCATTAGGGTAAATTTTCTAGGCCTTGTTGAAAATTGACTGTAGTTTGAAAAACAGCAGTTTGCAACCGTCGGTTCATTTAGTCTGCTATAGATCCTTTTTTTACTTAATAATATTTGACCTCTATCGTTTTAGTGTGATGAATTTTTTTTCTTTTCTTTTCTCTTTTTTTTTGGGGGGGGGGGGGGGGGGGGGGGGGGGGGATTCTAGCCGTCAGCCCTAAATACTGAACATTTTTTTCGCACCAAAATAACTATTAGAAATACTTCTAAAGCATTCTCTTTTCTTTCTCATTTCAATTCAGTTTATTATTCTGTAAGCCCTTCAGCCAGCTTAATTATTGTTAAAGTAGCGTTGGATTCTCACACTTAATCAGGTAATTTATCAATAACTTACATATTATGCGATGTACAGTAGAGTGGAATTATAGTATTACGAAGAATACTTTAAAAATGCGCTAAACTCTTTGACACTGTTGACACTAAGCGGCAAGATGGCATCAACATTATACATATCGAAATCAAGTAAGCAAATACTACGGTTTCAAAAATCTAAATAAAAAATGTTTAAAATAAGATGAAACTCATCCTTGATATTTCGATAATCACACAGTGATAAATCTTCATGCAAGTCCAGAGTCCTGTATGTCCTCATGGAACTCGGAGAATTTCTGGCAAATATCAAATCTAACATTGTGGGACTCATGAAAATAAATTGTAGATTGATCACTGATCAAATAACGCACAAATCATTGGGCAGGTCTGAAGTATGATCTTCGTATTTGACAACGACATGATATTTGTAAAATTTGTGGAAATAAATGGTCTGAAGTAAGAAGTGCTGGTATACGTTCAAGTAACCTGATGACAGTCTTATTCGTCATATACTTTTCTCATTTTTCGTCCTGATTTCAGTAAACTGACAAAAGTTAATCATGTAAATCAGCATTTTGTTCTACCTTTGTGACAAAAATATGCTGATCCATTTCCCTTTTATCATTATCTTGTTTTTCAAGTATACAATGTCTAGGCCTACTACGTGTATGTGATTGCAGGATGTGTATTCTTGACTTCCTTTGCTTTTCCTGTGTACTGTCATATTCGGTGCACGGGACCCTCTCTTTTAAAATAATAAATAAATTATGATTGCAAATCATTCTTCATTCGATGAAACTTTTCAAATAATCGGAAATTAGACGAAACTCTTCAAACGAGCCGAAGCGTTTTCCGGACAAAATGCATGCGGAGATGACCCCCCAAAAGGTGCACCTGGTGACAGCCGATTAAATAAACGCATGACCTTTCAACCCCGTATGTAAATGAGGAATCTGGACAGGCTGAGGGAGCAGTTTGAAAAATTGCGTCATGAAGGAGGAATTTGGCGATGTTTTCATGGATTATTGTGTTTTGGATGTACCCATTCGTATTGAGTGACACAGAAGGTTAAAGATGAATGTGTCTAGATGACGGTAGTATATGGTATGCGCCGTGTCAGTTTGAATAAATGTGTTTTTTAGTCAGTTGAAGAGTGGTGGTGTGCCGTTTCGCTCGTGACGGAGTTGCCAACCTTATACTTCAGAGAGTACACATTGACCACTGTCATATAAAAAAAATGAAAATCACATTTTCTATACAAGCGCCTGTGCCCCAGGAAGACTTACATAGGTCCAACTGATAATATCCCCGCCCAAGAAGACTACCATGGACCCAACTGTAAATCCGTCGATATTGCCGCACCAAACGACGAATCTGAGCCCATCTGTATTTTCGCCGATATTCCCGCCCCAGAAGACTTATATAGGTTCACCTGCATATGCGTAGATATCCCCGCCCCAATAGACGAATCTGAGCCCACCTGTATATATTTGTCGATATCCCCGCCCCAGAAGACTTACATAGGTCCACCTGTATATCCGTCGATATCCTGCCCCAGAAGACTAACATGGGTCTATCTAAATATTCGTCGATATCCCGCCCCAGAATATTAACATAGGTCTATCTAAATATCTGTTGACGTTGCCGTTCCTGCGATATCGTATCGATTTGTACAGCAGGGACTCAAATTACTTCAACCAGCTGCCTTTGTTTTTATATATATGAGACACAAAACGTCATCTATAAAGTTATGTTATATACATTATGCAAAAGTAATTTGTCTTTTTCATAATAAAAGAGGTATCAATTAATTTTTTGTATGAAGCTAATTGTTAAGAGATAAAACATGCAAACAACAAAAAAGACAATCAGTCATTACCAAAAGTTTAACCACCTGGCCTATCGACGATCATCAAACACGTCTGATTTGATATCGCACATAAAAAAAAACGTTATGAAATCATGGTGCCGACTATATAGCTCTTCCGTGGTCTTCATATAACATCGACTGTTGAGATCAATAAGGGAAAGAAATATTGTAATAAAAAAAGATAAGATCTATATTTATCAAAGGTATCCATAAAATTTTCATGACACACAGATATTGCCGAAAGTGTTATATTGAAGTATTTATTTTTCTTCTTCAAACTCCTTTTTGTTTAAGAATCCATATGTGTACATTTAGGTATATTTCCTCTCTATTCGATAACACAGTTTACTTTCACATTTACGAGCCGTAATTACGTTTTTGAAGTGTTCAACCACATTGAGTTGAGTCAATTCGTCTTCCCTATATTCATATTGACGCTAAATCATGTAGTTACATGTTGCGTTCAAATTTTTGATATATGTGAATGTCGTAGGTAAGTGTGACTGACACCTTGCGCCTATATTATTGGTCCTTATATAAATTCGGATGGTATGCCATAGACATCAAATGACAGATCAAAGGCATACGTTACTGGCTGAAAGTGAAATCTAAACCAAATAACACACTGGCTAAAATGAACATGATAAGTCGATTAGATATGGTCGGTCATTACACACAAGAGTAACTAAGTACGTAAACGAACTTACCAGTGATATCAACGCACGTAATAGTTCTAAATATATGAAAGATATTTATTTGACCATGGTAAATTGTAATGGAACAGAGACAAATGGAGTGGAAGGAGAGTTGTAAATTGTAATGGAATAGAGACCTATGGAGTGAATGGAGAGATGTAAATTGTAATGGAACAGGGACCTATGGAATTGATGGAGAGATGTTAAAATTGTAATGGAACAGAGACCTATGGAGTGGATGGAGAGTTGGTCAATTGTAATGGAACAGAGACCTATGGAGTGGAAGGAGAGTTGTCAATTGTAATGGAACAGAGACCTATGGAGTGGATGGAGAGATGTTAAATTGTAATGGAACAGAGACCTATGTAGTGGAAGGAGAGTTGTCAATTGTAATGTAATAGAGACCTATGGAGTGGAAGGAGAGTTGTCAATTGTAATGGAACAGAGACCTATAGAGTGAAAGGAGAAATATAAATTGTAATGGAACATAGACCTATGGAGCGAAAGGAGAGGTCTTAATTGTAAGTAATTGCAGATAGATCATACAAGTCTCAGCTTTTTACGGAAAATTATGCCTCGAATGTATCCTAGTTCCATTAGATTGGGGTAACCTTCCAATGGCAGTAGAAACAGAAACTTTCCACTGGACCAAAGGCATAATATATCAATCGTTTTTACACATGAACCATTTGTGTTGAAAGTATATATGATATGAATACTTTCGGCAAGTTTAGGCGATTATGAGATTGCTGATAGCAATTTTTTTTAACAACTATCCTATTTAGAAATAAACATTCACAATGTGATGTACATTAAATTTCAATTGGTTACTATCTATTTGATCCAACAACACGTGTAGACACTTTATATACTTTATATAGTTTAGTGTTTTATAAAGCCGATATGACTGGGCATTTTAACATTGTTTGTACACAATTACAGTGGCAGGCCGTAGGAATGAACACAAAGTCACCATGTGCCGGTGTTTGATTTTCTATTCAAGGGGTCAATCACCGCGACTGATCACCCTAAATCCCTATCAGGGATCATGAACACGGCGTCATCGCGATCCCCGGTGGTAATGTGTTCATCAAAATCCGCGGTGATCGTTTCTCCGTGAAACATCAAAGCAATTTGTCCGCCGCGAATCCTGATGATGCAGCCCCGGAGGGCCACGATTACATTCAGCCCTCGGTTTTACCTGTGGTGGTGTGACTCTCAGTTGACCATTATCGACCCTTATCGTTGTACGTGTACCGATTTTTTACCGCTAGCAGTCGAGACGATTGGTAGATTTTGTGACTTACATGCAAGTGTCCTATCCCTAATGTAAGACTCGAATTCGAAGTGATACGGTTCTCCGTGACGATCATGGTATAACTAAATAAAAAAAACATCTGGATACCGTATAGTGAGTCTACGAAATTCCCTTAACGTCTCAATTGCTGCTGTTGATAATGATGTGGTTTAAATGATCTGCAATTCAATACTTGTATATAAATATAGGCCTATGCATTTAGTCACTACTGATTTAGCTGACCTGTTTATAGATGGCGCTTTGTGCATGACCTCAGATGCCATGACCTCGGAGAGGCCACATAAGGGGCTCGTTATTTAGTGAAAGATCTCGTACTTATTTTACGTGATCTAGCAAAGTCCTTAATTGCATAATTTAGTCATCACACATATCTGAAGTATATAGCTAGTAAGATGTCTGTTGAGAAATTGATCCATATACGTGTACGACCTGTGACGGATGAGAAGACGATAAACATTGATAAGATCATTATTTGTCCTCGCGGGGACATAATGTATGTTTTTGTTTCGTAATTGTTTGAAGAAAACCAAATTTTATCCTGAATATATAGCTTATAATTATTTCGTCTGACTTTTTGTAGCGGGTTTCATACATAGACTGTATAATTATTTAAACATTTCGTAGTTTAAATACACGACTTAAAGACGTTGTGTGTTTTCTTACTATCATTATTATCAGGGACGATTCCGGGGTGGCTAATAGCATAGACATACACTTGGGCGCATTCAAATTACCGGTAGATATATAAATCCATGCTCATATTTTCCAAACTATATATACAGTAGTTAATCAACTTCATTATTTCATTAACAGCCAAATTGTCACAGCAAAATCATTATGCGAGGTCTCTTTTTTTCGATTACATGCATGATTGGAATCTATGTGTGTATACTATAAATGTTGTGTATATTGTTAAATGGAAATTGTCAAATAGATATTGTTTGAAATACATAGAATACAGAATTATGTGTATGTATAGTCCGATGTGCTCTCTTTATTGTGAGAAAACAATACATTGGTGTATGTAATAAGAAATCTATAAAATACATTTTAACATATTTCAATTAATTATAAGCATAACATGGGAATCTTTCCCGTCCCTTTATTTTGGAAGCAAACAAAATAACGTACTAACAATACAGACGTCACCATTACGATCAAGACCTAACGTCCAAACATGTGAACTATTTCGTCCTTTCTCTATCTATAGACCAGTCTATTTTACGTCCAACGAAGCCTGATGATAGATCATGTAAAAAAAAAAAAAAAAAATGATATTTTTCATTGAACTGGTAGGTAACAAAGGCGTTCCCGAAGAAAATATTTAACCTTCTGTGAAGAGAATGTCGGAGATGAGTATATAATAGATATATTATATCATTATCGTGGTTTGTTTTACGACAATCATTGAAATTCGCTTAGGAAATAATATATTCCAAATCATTACCGTTAAAAAACCAAATGAAATCAAACTGAATGATCTATTAAACGGTCATACTTATAAATAAGTTATAAATGGTGTATCATTATTTTCTAGAAAAAAATCTCTATATCGCGTAATATAATCATAATTGAAGTTAGTGAAAGCGATATAGATTAATTCTCTATACACAGAACAATTACATGCCGTGTAATTACCGTTATAGAAATGTTTCACCAACTGTTAACACCTGTCAAACAACAAAAAAGACAATCAGTCATTACCAAAAGTTTAACCACCTGGCCTATCGACGATCATCAAACACGTCTGATTTGATAATCGCACATAAAAAAAAACGTTATGAATCATGGTGCCGACTATATAGCTCTTCCGTGGTCTTCATATAACATCGACTGTTTGAGATCAATAAGGGAAAGAAATATTGTAATAAAAAAGATAAGATCTATATTATCAAAGGTATCCATAAAATTTTCATGACACACAGATATTGCCGAAAGTGTTATATTGAAGTATTTATTTTTCTTCTTCAAACTCCTTTTTGTTTAAGAATCCATATGTGTACATTTAGGTATATTTCCTCTCTATTCGATAACACAGTTTACTTTCACATTTACGAGCCGTAATTACGTTTTTGAAGTGTTCAACCACATTGAGTTGAGTCAATTCGTCTTCCCTATATTCATATTGACGCTAAATCATGTAGTTACATGTTGCGTTCAAATTTTTGATATATGTGAATGTCGTAGGTAAGTGTGACTGACACCTTGCGCCTATATTATTGGTCCTTATATAAATTCGGATGGTATGCCATAGACATCAAATGACAGATCAAAGGCATACGTTACTGGCTGAAAGTGAAATCTAAACCAAATAACACACTGGCTAAAAATGAACATGATAAGTCGATTAGATATGGTCGGTCATTACACACAAGAGTAACTAAGTACGTAAACGAACTTACCAGTGATATCAACGCACGTAATAGTTCTAAATATATGAAAGATATTTATTTGACCATGGTAAATTGTAATGGAACAGAGACAAATGGAGTGGAAGGAGAGTTGTAAATTGTAATGGAATAGAGACCTATGGAGTGAATGGAGAGATGTAAATTGTAATGGAACAGAGACCTATGGAGTGGATGGAGAGATGTAAATTGCAATGGAACAGAGACCTATGGAGTGGATGGAGAGTTGTCAATTGTAATGGAACAGAGACCTATGGAGTGGAAGGAGAGTTGTCAATTGTAATGGAACAGAGACCTATGGAGTGGATGGAGAGATGTAAATTGTAATGGAACAGAGACCTATGTAGTGGAAGGAGAGTTGTCAATTGTAATGTAATAGAGACCTATGGAGTGGAAGGAGAGTTGTCAATTGTAATGGAACAGAGACCTATGGAGTGGAAGGAGAAATATAGATTGTAATGGAACAGAGACCAATGGAGTGAAAGGAGAGGTCTTAATTGTAATTAATTGCAGGTAGATCATACAAGTCTCAGCTTTTTACGGAAAATTATGCCTTGAATGTATCCTTAGTTCCATTAGATTGGGTAACCTTCCAATGGCAGTAGAAACAGAAACTTTCCACTGGACCAAAGGCATAATTTATCAATTGTTTTTACACATGAACCATTTGTTTGAAAGTATATATGATATGAATACTTTCGGCAAGTTTAGGCGATTATGAGATTTGCTGATAGCAATTTTTTTTAACAACTATCCTATTTAGAAATAAAACATTCACAACTGTGATGTACATTAAATTTTCAATTGGTTACTATCTATTTGATCCAACAACACGTGTAGACACTTTTATACTTTATATAGTTTAGTGTTTTATAAGCCGATATGACTGGGCATTTTAAAATTGTTTGTACACAATTACAGTGCAGGCCGTAGGAATGAACACAAAGTCACCATGTGCCGGTGTTTGATTTTCTATTCAAGGGGTCAATCACCGCGACTGATCACCCTAAATCCCTATCAGGGATCATGAACACGGCGTCATCGCGATCCCCGGTGGTAATGTGTTCATCAAAATCCGCGGTGATCGTTTCTCCGTGAAACATCAAAGCAATTTGTCCGCCGCGAATCCTGATGATGCAGCCCCGGAGGGCCACGATTACATTCAGCCCTCGGTTTTACCTGTGGTGGTGTGACTCTCAGTTGACCATTATCGACCCTTATCGTTGTACGTGTACCGATTTTTTTACCGCTAGCAGTCGAGACGATTGGTAGATTTTGTGACTTACATGCAAGTGTCCTATCCCTAATGTAAGACTCGAATTCGAAGTGATACGGTTCTCCGTGACGATCATGGGTATAACTAAATAAAAAAAACATCTGGATACCGTATAGTGAGTCTACGAAATTCCCTTAACGTCTCAATTGCTGCTGTTGATAAATGATGTGGTTTAAATGATCTGCAATTCAATACTTGTATATAAATATAGGCCTATGCATTTAGTCACTACTGATTTAGCTGACCTGTTTATAGATGGCGCTTTGTGCATGACCTCAGATGCCATGACCTCGGAGAGGCCACATAAGGGGCTCGTTATTTAGTGAAAGATCTCGTACTTATTTTTACGTGATCTAGCAAAGTCCTTAATTGCATAATTTAGTCATCACACATATCTGAAGTATATAGCTAGTAAGATGTCTGTTTGAGAAATTGATCCATATACGTGTACGACCTGTGACGGATGAGAAGACGATAAACATTGATAAGATCATTATTTGTCCTCGCGGGGACATAATGTATGTTTTTTGTTTCGTAATTGTTTGAAGAAAACCAAATTTTATCCTGAATAATATAGCTTATAATTATTTCGTCTGACTTTTTGTAGCGGGTTTCATACATAGACTGTATAATTATTTAAACATTTCGTAGTTTAAATACACGACTTAAAGACGTTGTGTGTTTTCTTACTATCATTATTATCAGGGACGATTCCGGGGTGGCTAATAGCATAGACATACACTTGGGCGCATTCAAATTACCGGTAGATATATAAATCCATGCTCATATTTTCCAAACTATATATACAGTAGTTAATCAACTTCATTATTTCATTAACAGCCAAATTGTCACAGCAAAATCATTATGCGAGGTCTCTTTTTTTTCGATTACATGCATGATTGGAATCTATGTGTGTATACTATAAATGTTGTGTATATTGTTAAATGGAAATTGTCAAATAGATATTGTTTGAAATACATAGAATACAGAATTATGTGTATGTATAGTCCGATGTGCTCTCTTTATTGTGAGAAAACAATACATTGGTGTATGTAATAAAGAAATCTATAAAATACATTTTAACATATTTCAATTAATTATAAGCATAACATGGGAATCTTTCCCGTCCCTTTTATTTTGGAAGCAAAACAAAATAACGTACTAACAATACAGACGTCACCATTACGATCAAGACCTAACGTCCAAACAATGTGAACTATTTCGTCCTTTCTCTATCTATAGACCAGTCTATTTTACGTCCAACGAAGCCTGATGATAGATCATGTAAAAAAAAAAAAAAAAAATGATATTTTTCATTGAACTGGTAGGTAACAAAGGCGTTCCAGAAGAAAATATTTACCTTCTGTGAAGAGAATGTCGGAGATGAGTATATAATAGATATATTATATCATTATCGTGGTTTTGTTTTACGACAATCATTGAAAATTCGCTAGGAAATAATATATTCCAAATCATTACCGTTTAAAACCAAATGAAATCAAACTGAATGATCTATTAAACGGTCATACTTATAAATAAGTTATAAATGGTGTATCATTATTTTCTAGAAAAAAAATCTCTATATCGCGTAATATAATCATAATTGAAGTTAGTGAAAGCGATATAGATTAATTCTCTATACACAGAACAATTACATGCCGTGTAATTACCGTTATAGAAATGTTTTCACCAACTGTTAACACCTGTCAATCACATATTTTAATTACAATAGAGAGTATACCTGTTTCGCAATGACCCCATCGGACCCCTATGGTTTTTTTTACCTGAGGGGAGTATATGTTGTTATCCAGAAGGATTTTAGGCTGTAGTTGGTCGATGTCTACTACCTGTATCTCACATCTTACTGTAGGATTTGTTTTGAAATAAATAAATGAAATTACACGTTTTAAATCGCAACAATTAGTGTTCGTGTATTATCTCAATAATTAATAACAAATACACGGGATAACAGCTACCGTAATTATTTAAGTAAATATAAACTAAATATTGTGAAATTATACCCTTATGTTTTGGGCGACACTCATAAATCCTAGCGTAAGACTTTTTTACAGCCAATTAATTAGACAATAGATTGCTGGGATACCTGCATCGAATGGGGTGGACAGTTTACCTGATGACACACCATAATCAGGCATAGCCTACTATAGCTCCGCCCACATACTCTCAGATTTGTTGCCACAGGTGTGATTGACATGTCTAGATGATTTTTACAAAGGACATCGTCGAAGTTTTAATCGTTTGCTGATGTCACTGCACGTTAATGAAATTAATGTAAAGGCTATAAGCAGACATATAGATTCGCTTGTTATCGTACATTGATTGATATATTTAATCAGAAGACAGTTACCTGTACAATAGCAATCTCGTAGAGACTCGGCAAAAATCAGACACCGCAGATCGTTAGTACCGACCGCAGTGTAATTTAATTAGGGTGCATGTGATTATTTATTTATTACCATATGTCGTTCAATTAACGCATTAAAATCACAGACACATTGTTGACTTGAACATTACAATAAGCAGACATCTGTCTCCGGCCGTATCTTCATCTGTGTACCATTGTCGTGGTCATTTATTTGCTACATAAAATACTGTGTTATCGGACATAAACATAATATGTCGTTACTAAAACCAAAGACATATATATGTCTCTGCTAAAACATATATATCATGTGGCATAAAACTTACTTGTTGCTAGCCACATCGTCATTCACAATATAAAAGTGGTACGCATTCAGATATTTGCATTTATATTTATAACGTACCCGCATGTGAGCCCACAGGCGGTTGCATAGAAAATATTACTTTCATTTTTTTTTATGACAGTGGTTATGTGTAATCTGTTAGCGCCTGTGGTAGGACTGTGATCTAAAGTTTTCTGGCTGCAGTTCAAAGGAACCTTGCAACTTACCTGTGATAAAAATCACGACTTACCTGGCAGTGATCGGATGACATGCTGACAAACGGTGATGAGTACACAACTAAATTCACACATGTTCCTAATGATTTGATAGTTGTGTAATTGTCTGTAGCTAATTTCAGGTATCAAACGTCATTTTTTTCAGCGGTATTATCAAGCACTAGCAGGAAAATCAAAACCGAGAGTAATATGTATAGAAAAAATATTGGGAGAAAGATCATATGGTGGGTTAATTTATGTTCAGTAAAACTCGGATAAGTCGAAGTCGACGGGACCGAGCAAAATATTCGACTTATCCGATGGTTCGACTTAACCGTGTCCGTTTGTATACGGAGACAAAACACCCGACTATCATCGTTTGTGTGCATGCAGAACTGGTGCTTGATAACATAGTCGAAAATAAGCAATAAATAATAACAAAGAAATTAATTAATTGTACATGATAACACTTATTCCTTTATCTAATAAACAATATTGTGCATAGTTACAGATCAAAACAAAGTTCGTGCGTAAAATCATCTTTGACATAGATACGCGATTTACACACGGGAGTCGTACAATGACAGCATGTACATGTCTGTGATATTTAAATAAGACACACTAAAAAAATCCTCATCCTTGCACATGTTTCACTTTGTATCCCTAAATGATCGTTTCTTTAAATATCGTTATTAATAATACCGAAGACGAGTTTAAGTTCTTTATACTAAGCCTTTCGGCTCAACTGTAGGCATATGAATATTCGAGGTACGGACAAAAGCCCCCCCCCCCCCCCCCCCCCGGACATTAGCCCCTCCGGACAAAAGGCCCTTCACACTAATATTCATAGTACAAATGTATAACAAAATAATTGATCACTTTAGCCACATATTATTCATTGTTTTGTTAATTTTACGGGAGAAGTCGTTTATAAGTTGGTAAAATTTGCTGACTAATCCCTTTGTCATTTCTGTATATCAATAAAATATGTTTAAACTTAAACTACAACACGTGTACAGTGGACCCGCGATAATCCGGACGCCGATAGTCCGGAAAACTCACAGTCCGGACGGAAATGCACGGGAACGGATTTCCGTAACGTTATTTGTACTCACCAGTCCGGAAATTCGGATTCCGATTCCGGAAGCCCATTTTGGGAACGGAGCGTACTTTTCATTAGCAAATTTCCCTCAATAATCCGGACAATTTTTTCACCACGAGGAGAAAAAAATGTCGGGGCAAGTCACCCGTGTCGACAGCTGTACAGACTATCGCTTGACACTGTGCGTAGTCAATAGCGACCGCTGCCAGGTCATAGCCCCGGGTGTTTACCTGTGTTACAATGTGTAGCTTTTGTTTTTATAACGGTACATTGCTTTTTCTCTACGACCTAAATGTTACAGTATTAAAGGATTTTATAGTATAGCCTGGTCTTGCTTTTTTCAACTTGACGTACAATATCTATGATATTTATTTTACAGACGGCAACTTTTATAAGAACACATATTTCTATTTCGTAGTTAGTAAGAATTTATGCACAAACATACAGTGCGTGATACGATAATTAATCAATCTCAAATACATGTAATAAATTTATGATCGGTAATTAACATCATTAACGCTTGTATTTGGTAAACATGGATATCGGCTTGTAACACTGTTACGTGAAACGACGACTCATTGAAAGATGCACGTTATTAATCACACACACATTTACGTATTACGCAGTGATCACAAGAACTGGGTTGATTACACACAAATTAGTCAATAGTCGTCTGATACTTAATTAATTATATAAGCGTCACATTGTTAAGTGAATACGGGTTTAATAATTATCGGACATCTTGGGTAGTTCTCGCTGGTGTCGCGTACTTTTAAATAGATAGCTTGGGGTTTCTGGTACGTAAAAATCATAAAAAAAACATGGACTGATGGTAAGTTGTAAAATCCGGGTCTTTTATTGTATACATATATACCCTTACACATAGTGATATGTGATTATATACATGTATATAACAATTAATTTACTATTTACATCATAAACAATATCCTATCATAGATTTGTGCTGGAATTGCACATACAGACAATTCAACTACTAATAAAAGTAATACAACATATGTATGAGAAACATTATATGACTATACATAATTATTGGTTATTAAGCCATTCTAATTTTCTCTTCCTTGCAAATTTAATATATTTAGCAAGATTTGAGATATCATTTCTATTATTTCTTGTTAACAGCTCTATTAATTTGAACATGCTAGGTTTTCATAAAATTATGAGGTTTAATGCATTTCTTTCGTATTTAATACAAATAAGGACAATTTAAGATGAGATGAAATTGAATGGAGTGAAAATAGCCTTCATAGCGTAATTGACTTAATTACGTGGTGGTCTTAAAGTGTACCCGTAACGATTTGCTATTTCAAGTTTAAATGTGATTTAGGATGAAACTAAAAATGCTGAAAGGCCGACTTTCACAGCGACTTTAGTTTTAGAGTAATTGCGATTTTTCTCGAACCCAGATCCGTTGACTACGTTTCGGTGACCTATGACCTGTGACGTCAGAGGTTTAATGGGATCAGAGCCGTCATATAGGAAATATATATAGAAACACGTGCCTGCAATTAATGCGAATGAGACAACAATAATGAAAGTGCTGATTAAACTTTTTGACTTATATTTGTGAGTTAGTTAATAACAAATGTTACCGAAACTAAGGGCATATAATCTTCTATTATAACGTGCCATATACAACATGTAACATCTTATTAATTTTCTATTATAACGGGCCAAATACAACGTATATCATCTTACTCATTTTCTTTTATAACAGGTCGTATATAACATGTAAAATTTGAATAATTTTCTATTTTAACGGGTCGCTGTAACATGTATGGCATTTGAATAATGGACCGTTTATAACGACTTACATCATATAGCCTTTATTATGAGGGCATTTGCGGGTTGTTACATACCAATATTTAAAATGTAAACTTTATTTATTTTACAACAATTGAGAAACAAGTTATATTAACTTATATTAATCACGTTTGTTGGCCCGGATGGAAGCGCGCGAGGGGTCTTACTGTGGGAGGAAACCGGAGTACCCGGGGAAAACCCACGTGGTCGGGCAGGTGACCCCATACCTTTTCACGTCCGATCGGGGAATCGCCTTGGTGAAAGGCAAGTGTGTTACCACTGTGCCACCCGACCACCCAATATTGATTTCGGTTATAATACTTCTAGTAACAGAAGTTTAAAATACAATTCATACACGATGTGAAATAAAAGTTAAAAAATTGGAATTTTTATTAGCCAAAACAGCAATAGATATGTTGCAAATACACTTGAAGATACCGTTATTTGTGATTTTCGGAAAGATTCATAGAGTAAATTTTCAACATCGTGGGTTTATGAATGAGGCAACTTAGGTTAATCATTCTATAGACAAACCTTTAAGATACATTTTTTTTCGCTTGAAAGGAAAACGAAACCCACTGAATTCCAAAAATAATATGTTTGATTTCAACAACTTAAAAATGCATTCCCTGTAGTAACACGCAATTCTTAATAAAATTCAAGCTCAATTTACGTACAACATGTGAAAGTATATCTTCGGAACTTTTTTGAAGTACATAGAAACCAAACGCGAGAACTCACAAGAATTACCTGCGTGTGCCGATTAGAACACCAGACACATGTAGTGCAGTGACAGGTGTGACGAGCTTGTGGATCATAATTTCACACCTGGTAATTGTTTAGCGGTTATACTAACCCACTCAATTCGTAATTCTCCGAACATGTTTCTAATCTTCTAAAGTCCTGTTTTAAGTGAAGATATGACTTGTGACCCACGAATGGAAAGTAAAACCACAATGATCTCGATCACTTCATACTAATGACACAATAACAAAACAAAAAAGAAATGTAATGATAATAAAAAAGAAATAAATAAAATTTGAAAAATTCATACACGAAAATTATTGCGAGTTAATAAGTTTTAGTATTAATTATGATTAATCACGATGAACTAAATTGTATGTTTTCTATATATATATATATATATAACGGAACGAAAATGATGGTTTTAATAAGAACCTATACTATGTACCTGTACATAAAGTATCAATTATATTATAATTGTTGCGAATCACTTTTATTTAATTTCAATGACAACGATCATATAAAAATTATATCTTTCTCAAGAATGTAATCGTCCGTTATCCCTGAGACCATGACATGTAAAATACCCTCGGGATAAAATCTGTATATGTAGAAGTTTGTTGCAGGCTCCAACACTGGTATTCATACGTGAGAGATTTAGTCTATTGTAGATCATGATGATTATAATATATTACTTTCTGAATTAAGTGTTCTCCATGACTTGAAGCGTGTTTTGTATAGAACATAATGCATAGATTTTATCTCGGCACTCGGCCAACCGATTTTGATGTGGTTCGCGACATCATTCTTTGGTTTTTACAAAAAATACCATGTTTGAATATCGTTTTTTTGTTCTTGGTACACTTTAACACGGAGTTTCACCACGTCAGCATTTGAATACCAAGAACTTTAACTCTGTACATGTACCACTTGTGATATATACTGAAATGACTAACGTTTTATATACATGTATGACTAAAAACAAACACATTTTATGTTAGATATTTTATTAGAAGATGTTTTTAGATAATGCAATGAACTTTCAAAATACATGTCAAATACAATTGATATAATTCATATATATTCATAAATATATATGATCTCTAGCAATATAGTCTTTGGAAAACACATTTGATTGTGTCACATGGATTATAAAATAGAGAAATGCTTTAACAGCTTAATATTTAAATCACACGCTTCAGAAAAAAAAATACGTTGAAATTTTATTGTTATCACATGAACAAATCAGCAAATATGTTTTTTATCTTCTAAAAACCACCGTACTGTCTTCTTAAATAATGTTAAATAAATAAATTGTTTATTATCAAAAATACCAAAGAAACTGTGGATGTAATACCATGTACTGACTTTCGTATACGTGAAGTATCACTATCGAAATGGAGATCATTTACAAATCGTGTGCTTTTAACATGCATCTTATTGCCGTACTCAACAAGACTAACACCGTAACATGAATTAAATAACTTCCACAATTCCAATGATCGATGGTAAAATTATGGATTTATATACATGTATTTAACTCGTTATGGTCATAAACGTGATAAAACTAACTTTCTGATAGCAAAACTTTAAAAGAATAGTTATCATTTATTTGCAAATATATTTATCTGTAAAAGATTGATACATAGTAATAACAAGACATTTCGTAACTGTCTTGTAAATCTTACCTGTGCACGGAGAATGACTTGTCAATCATTCTTATCAACCAATGAAATACGCGCAAAGCCTTTCCGCGGCGTTTGATTGACAGCAACAATGCTCACTGAGGTGTGACGAACTTCAGTGTCGTCTGCTTTGTATAAGGTGACTTGTCAATCCAACCGATGAAATTCGTGTACGGCCAGGTACCCATTTCTATTGCGTTTGATTGACAGACAGCCAAGATGGATACTATCCACCAATGACGGCTATCATGTTGATTCATCACAAAATGAAAACGTGTTGTATTCTATAAGACGCTACGTAATAAAATGTACAAGTATTATGATTTTATAAAAATCATTGAAATCACATTTTTGATAAAAACAGTAACCATAAAATAGGCCAGAGTAAAAAAAAAATACTCAGTGACATGATATTAATGTGAAGACATGAAACAGCCGGAACACTTAACACCCATATTATATGGATGCCCTAAGATACGATATATTGCAGGTTTTTGACTATGCAACCAGTATCATTACACATAATAAGTGTTATTCCCACTTTTGATCAGTTTCATAGGTGGAATTAGCCAGAGTTTCTATTGGCCTCCTCTGGCACACTACGATATGAAAACGTGGAATTCTCCGACAGCTGACATGTGGCATGTCGCTAAGATTTTGGTCCTAATACAATAAAATCGGGAATGACATAACACTTACATATATGGATAAATGAGATATTTATTTACCCCAGTATACCCATTTAGTCCCATCTAGGTGTTTAATTCAGTCCTTATAGACCCTCGCTTTACTCTAGTCAATATTTCATTCTGGATTCTGCCATGTTGCTAACTATACATTGTAGGTCGCGGTCGGCCTAATTACCTAATCCATGTGCGATGCTACAACTTTTATTTCTATAGATTTTACCGCTTATAATTAAGAAATTATGAATTTTTGAATTTAATATAACAGGTTTTGTGAAATAATAAGCTTAGTTTTCATGATTTAAACTATGTTAGAAGAAAAACACAATAAATTATATGTGGTCTTTTCGGTCCATTGCGTTCCGATTCGGGTGGTTAGTCGTACTGTCACTTACAAAATGGCAGGTCAACAGCGTGAAATTTTGACTAGCGTAAAGCAAGGGTCTATACTGACGAAATAAAACCTCTAGGTGGGACTAAATGGGTGTTCTGGGGGTAAATACATATCTCATTTATCCATATTGGTAAGATACGTGTGATTTCACACCGGTTTTACTGTATTTACACCTTACATCTTAGCGGCACCAAACGGTGACGGGAAATTCCATGTTTTCATAGAGTAGTGCGTTCTGGCCCTACAGCAGACATGCAAATTATATCCTTACTTGGATGAAAGTTGTTCGAAATGTTCATCAATCCGTGATTCTTACATCTACTACACAAGAAATAACTTCCATCAAATCTACTTTCTTTTACCGGTCAGCGACACACAGCGGAATCTTTACAGTTCTTTATATCTAAATATACTACACATTATCTATGTCCCCTCTAGACTACGACTATAGTGACAAAATAAAATAAAATATCACATATTTTCAAGCTAAGTAAAACTGATGTTTAATTCTACGGCATTTATAAGAGCTGGAAACAATTAAAACCAATGGTAAATGTAAAGTTTCAATTACGTTATACCGTACGTCCCTGGTCACATCGATCATAGCGTTGATAGGTATCAGTTATATACATGTAGTTAGCCTACTCCATATCGATCCATATTACAGGTAAATTTTATCGCATGAGTAAGCACCGATGAGTCCTGCTGATCCACTGTGATTCTCTGTGATCCTCAGTGTCTCGATCGCGGAGGTTCACCGCGGCACGCTTGGTCACCGCGATCTTTGATGATTTAACCCCGGTGATTGATTGGCATAATTGGTCTATCACTAGGAAACACGGTGATTATTTCTCCATGTACACTCGTCACCATAAATCGCGGTGTGGGGGGTAGAAGTATTAAAAGCTACGGTCCTTACTGTATAATAACTTGAAATAAATGTGTGACACTGGAATAAAATATATTATTGATCTATTAATAAATCTAGCTCTCTGTGAGAGTGATAGCTCCTACATGCAACCCTAACTATGTGTGTAGCAGTCGTTGCATTACAATAGTTTTACCAAGGGTCTTGTCTAGATTCCGTCGGGTAAATAAACAACTCACACGTAAAATTGTGGTATATTTTATTATAAAAGACAAAATATTTAACAGTTGTTACAGGTTGCATATTTTGCAATCATTAAATATAACGGACTTACAGGTAAATGTTTCTTTTAAGATGCTTTAAATAAGATATACACAGACACGTACGTTACACCACTTTCAACAAAAGATACGTGCCCTATAATATTCATCTAGTATACAGTACAATTAAAATGTTCACAATTATCCCAGAATTGTTGTATCTTCGAATGCAGGTCAAAAATTTGCGCTACCTTACTTCTACGCCATGTTTAAGAGTTTTGTGTAAACTTTATAATTTATTCTATTTCTACAATAAAAATGTAAAAGGGAGGAGTAGAATCAACGAAAAAAGATAACATCATTACTGTGTTTGTTTACTTCATTCTGACAGAAACAATACATGAACATATAGGCTGTGCTCAACATACGACATACGACATACGACATTCAAAACTTCAACCAGCCAACGAGGTAACTTTTGAATGTTGAGCGGCTGAACATACGACATTCAGATTTTGAATGTTCAGCCGCTCAACATACGACATACGACATTCAAATTTTGAATGTACAGCCGCTGAACATACGACATACGACGTTCAGGTTTTGATTTTGAATGTTCAGCGGCTCGACATACGACATACGACATTCAAATTTTGAATGTTCAGCCGTTGAACATACGACATTCAGATTTTGAATGTTCAGCCGCTGAACATACGACATACGACATTCAAAACTTCATATCTTGTGTTTTTACCAGCCAACGAGGTAACTTTTGAATGTTCAGCGGCTGAACATACGACATACGACATTCAGATTTTGAATGTTCAGCCGCTGAACATACGACATACGACATTCAAAACTTCATATCTTGTGTTTTTACCAGCTAACAAGGTAACTTTTGAATGTTCAGCGGCTGAACATACGACATACGACATTCAGATTTTGAATGTTCAGCGGCTCAACATACGACATTCAAAACTTCATATGTTGTGTTTTTACCAGCAAACGAGGTAACTTTTGAATGTTCAGCGGCTCAACATACGACATACGACATTCAGATTTTAATTTTGAATGTTCAGCGGCTCGACATACGACATACGACATTTAAATTTTGAATGTTCAGCGGCTGAACATACGACATACGACATTCAGATTTTGAATGTTCAGCCGCTGAACATACGACATACGACATTCAAAACTTCATATCTTGTGTTTTTACCAGCTAACAAGGTAACTTTTGAATGTTCAGCGGCTGAACATACGACATACGACATTCAGATTTTGAATGTTCAGCGGCTCAACATACGACATTCAAAACTTCATATGTTGTGTTTTTACCAGCAAACGAGGTAACTTTTGAATGTTCAGCGGCTCAACATACGACATACGACATTCAGATTTTAATTTTGAATGTTCAGCGGCTCGACATACGACATACGACATTTAAATTTTGAATGTTCAGCGGCTGAACATACGACATACGACATTTAGATTTTGAATGTTCAGCCGCTGAACATACGACATTCAAAACTTCATATCTTGTGTTTTTACCAGCCAACGAGGTAACTTTTGAATGTTCAGTGGCTTAACATACGATATTCTGATTTCGATTTTAAAATTGTGATGTTGTTCATTAAAAAGGTCGATTTAATGATCAATCAATTGATATTCGACATGCTATATCATTCCATAACATATATTACATAACTCAAGCATGATTTTATCTCAATTTTAGCATGATTTCATATTTGATACATTGTTTATATCACTTTAAAAGATTTTGGTAAGATTTTTATTTCAGTTCCCGAAAATTTCCTTTTACATAATTATAAGCATATATCATTTCAATATTGATTAAATCTTACGTATACTTTCGGTGTACATGATGTACTTGATTGAGAGATTCTTACTGCAGTATTATCATCATGTATTTGAAACTTGCATGACTTTAGCAATACTTTTGAACTTGGACTCTAGTAAGTAGTTATGTTCATTTGTCAGTCAGGACTATATTGGTTTCATTCAAATTGTTAATATGTTTAAATTTGATGTGTTTGTTGCATTATGGTTTTATTATGATATTTTGGGCCGTGACTTTTTTTATAATGCTATGTAACTGAGACCCAACTGGTATAAATTATTCTATCTCATTTTAATGAAAACATTAAAATGGATGTAATTGTTATAACCAAATCATTTTTATCTGTTTCGTATATTTATTGCTGATTTCTTAGGATTCATGGCGTTTTACACTTAAATATTTTTATTCAAGTTCGCGATCAACAACAGGCTAACTGTATCGTTGGTGCCTTTGGCAACGTTCTGGCAAAGTATAAAAATTGCTCTTTCAATGGATGTAAATAATTATTGTTCCAAAAATAAAAGTGATAAGCTGTCATAGTAAAATAATTGCCTTTTCATATCAGTATCTGTAACAATCTTTCCGAACATTGTACATGTACACTATCAGATAATCAATTCCTGAATCTACATTATATTGCACACATAACCATTTCCAATTTCCCGGCGTGCGCACATCTGCCGTGACGATCCGAGTCGCACATTTCACGCATCGTGCACACATCGTGTGCACATCGCACACGTGAAATGTTATGCGATCACAACTTAACATTTTGCCCCGTTGCGACTGCAAATTATTATTTTTTAGATCAGCAGACAAGCCTCAGCAGTACGAAGTCATTAATAAACGTTATTTATTTTAACGACACATAATTTTACACCGTCATAAACTGTAATAACGACCACCACACTCTCATATACGATGATAATTAGAGCAAGGGCTGATATCAGGGTATCGGGCTGATAAATGGTGTGCTATCGAACTTGTCATATCACAACCTTTTTATCACACCTTTGTAAAATAAAACAGAAAAACAAAAAGAAATTAATCGAACAATTCAACAACTTAAGTAAAAGTAAAACAATGGTCATTGGCGCAAAAATAAATCAGCATTTTAACAAAAGTGGTGCTAGGTGACGAGTCCTGTGTCAATATAAGAATAAGAATATAGTCTCTCTTAAAGGGTTTTGGACACATAGGGTATTTTTCCATTTTCTGTTAGCCCGACCCCATAAATGTTGGCTGACACAGGCTTTACCTCGCCTTACAAAGCTGTTTATCTATTTTAGGCCAGCAGGGGGATATTGCTGCTGGCTGAAAAAATTTAATGAGCTAGGTGGTCACGTGGTCCGACGCGTCATCTGGTTCACATCACCAATATCACTAGGCTAGAATCTGCCTTGTTATATGCATTTATAGAGGGAAACTTAAAAGAGCCCCATATTATTTTGTAAACATTGAAAGCAATGACAGTGAATGTCCTGATTTTATCATCTTACATGTTTAGATTTTCTTTCCACACCTCATGTCTGTAATTGTATAATCAAAATAGTAGACCAGCGGGCAATATCATAACCTTGGTAATTTACTAATATCACATGTCATCTGTTTATTTTTTTTTTATTTAAAAAAAACTCAAACAATGGTATATACACTATAGGTCTACTCAGAGATGTAAATATCACATATGTGATATATATATCTCTGGTCTACTATACAGTGAGGTGACAAAATAATCTCACTTGTGAAGTCTTTTTACGGTGATTAATTTTCCTAGCCTTTTTAACCATTTTGTTTTTAGCATAATTTGATAAGATTTTGTACAATTTTAAGAACATGTTTTACCCTTTCCTGACGTAATATTAACATAAAAATATCCATTTCTTAATTTTTGCAAGATAAAGATTTGATAAAAATGCAGTAGTTTGAAATACAGTTGTCTCATCCTGATGTAATTTAATTAGATAGTACGTAATCACAGAACTGATTTTTTTTTATCTGAGACGATACATGGGTTTTTTGTTCATTGAACTTTGAGGATTTCCTTTGTACATATTAAATCAAGAATTTTTAAATATTGGTTGAAATTAAAGCGTCCAGATAATTTTTTACTCAAAGCATGTTATGATGACATGTTGGAAACTAAATATCCTTGGATTCTTTATTTAAATCAGTAACTTTGAACTGTCAGTCTTGGGTAAATGTTTGAAGAAATCAGTTACTGTTCTGATCAATTTTACAGTAATGTATTCAAACAACGTCCTTTTTTGACAATTTCCTTAAAGAATGTTTTATGAAGGTTATGAAGGAATTTGATGTGGTGAAAATGTTACGCAGACATTCGTATTGATTTGATTAAAACATATCATTTTAAATACTATAGTATGTTTAAACGTATTCAGTTACTCAAAGTAGAAAATATAAAAGAACTTAACAGTTTAGGAAAATATGTATCACTAGCAAATAAACTAAAGGAAATTTTTTTATAAGATTTTAATTAGAATATATTCATTTTTAATGATTATTTCTCTGTTTCCCTGTAACAAATCTGACAAATTAGCTTATTGAATTATAAATCATGTAAGAGTGGATGCCTTTGTCCATTAATGTTATATACTATTTTATCCAATAAGTTGTAAAACTTATGGAATAAAGTTGAATTTAATACAGTTGTTTAATGAATAACGGGATCATCACACGAGTACATGTAACCAATTCACTGTTGTTACCCAATATATTAATGTAAAGTATTCCCACATCACAAAACCTTTGGTAGATAGTGTGTAAATAGTGATTTAATGCGACACACATTTGGGTGTTTATAACGTTAGTTATACTATCATCTCGGCAGCAGTGAACCTGTGACGTAGGAGGCTGACCGACCGCGTTATCAGAATGAAATTTTGCATATAGGTCAGTTGTCCAGATGGGCCCATGCTGTGCCCTGTATCTCAGCGTGTATATACACAACCTCAGGAGTGTGAGGGTAATTTGACTGGCTTTTCAGCTTTACCTCCTCGGCCCAAATTCGCTGGATTGATACAGCTGTGATTTATCAACAAGTTTTTAAAAGATGGCGAACTATAAGTAGTGAATCTGCAATCACTACATATCACAAAAGAAATCCTAGCCGTTGATTCAATCGCATCATATGCTTTAATACGGTGTAATAAAGATGACAACAGACCGAACATTGCACTACGTATGTGTGTACGCTACACACTTGCCTCTCCAACAAAAACTCAACTGTGTCATTTCCGCATGAGTTCTGATTCCATTGTTTATAATTCCATAGGTCTGTGCAGTCTCTGATTGAAATCCTTCCCTTTCTTCGTTCTCTTTTCATAATCTTATTTATGCTTCCTTCTTGTTGCCTTCCTCGCTTCGCCATGTGGTTCCTACTTTCTGTTTTCAGCGCATGCGCCATCAGTATTTCATTCAATATGGAGGCGGATCGAAATGAAATTTCTTTGGGACGCAATTAATTATTTTATTTCTTTTTTAGTTTCAAAGATAAATAAGAAGATGAAACTTTCCGAGGGTGGTAATAATGTCAAGTGCGTAATTTTTATTCCTGAAGAACAATACATATGAGTCTATTCGTTTTTTTAATTGATAAAAATACTATCTGTCGGAGGTGTAGCACCTTTAAGATTAGAACAAGATAATGTTCGCCTGGTGTGCTTCTGATCAACTGTCAAACGTCTTGATACACATCGAGCCGAACACTTTCTCGTTGCAAGATCCACGGTCAGAATCGAATGTACCTTTTCACTGTAGGGGGCATCTTTCCCTAGTGTTACTACCATATCATTATGGATATCCTTAGGTGTTACACTTTTTAGGTCATCTGACCCGAAGGCTTCTCAAATTCCAACATTTAGATTTAGCTGAAACTTGTCTGAAAAGATCTTGAGATAATCCTGAGCTAGATTTGTTATGTTTACGTCAGAAATCGAAGATGGCCATCATGGCAGCCAACTTGAAAAACACATTTTAAACTTCTTCTCCAGTTCCACGGCTGCCATTGAGCTGGATATTGGTGAAAGTGTTAAAGAACGAGAGCAAACAAAGTGTTTTTGTTTTTCAGCCTCATAAAAACTTTGACATGGCAGCCACGACGGCCATTTTGTAACATGATTAAAATGATGGTTTTCCTGAACAACACCTATTTCAAACTTCTTCTCAAGTTCCACTTGTTGGAGTCAGCTCTAACTTAACTGAAATGATCCTGAGATGATTCTGGTCAAGTGTTGCTATTTTTCGGGTCAATCCAAAATCCAGGATGGCCGCCATGGTCAACAGTGCCATTATACTTGCTATAGAGTATGTGTACTACAATTATATAAGGGTCTTAAGAGTCAGATGACCGTTAAGGCCCATGGGCCACTTGTTGATGAAAAATAAAGGATCACTGCTCTTTCACTGATGTTGTTCATGTTGCAAAAGCCGATTGTCTTGTTTACTTTAAAGTGCTACATTGTCAATATAAACTTACCAAATGACACCAGTCCTTTGGTACAATGCCCTATATAGCCAGAGAAGAGTGGGACTTAAAAGACCATTCTTGAGAACCTCCTTCAATACGAGGCTCACAACATATCAATCATCCCTCCTATGCACCCAATGTAACGGTGTCGAGAAACTTATTTCCGAATTCCTGGAAAAAGGAGAAGCCTCATTCCGGTAGAGCTTCAGCTTGGATATTCATTGTATCTATTCCAACCGAATATGTATGATTTGCGAGATGGATTTCCATGCAATGAACGAACTCACAAATGAAACAGTGCATTCCTCTATACTCTTTGTTAGACAGAAACATGATATTAACAGGTATGTGACATAAAGAGAAACATATTTTCCCACTAAATCTAGTGCATTCCAATCTCCATAACCAAATGAAAGCTATTCAATAGTAACAGTGACCTTGCGTTTGCTTGGCCCAAGGGATCTCAAATTATCTTAAGCAAACATATTACCTATTTATAGTAACAGTGACCTTGGACCTTTGAACCCGAAAAGCAAGCTAAGCAAGCACGTTTGGTAAGGAAGCACTGTATGAAGTTTGAGCCTAATTGGCTAAGGAAAACTTTAAAAAGTTTGAGTTTGATTGGCCCTAGGGAACCTGAGTTATTGCATAGAAACCAACTCTCTATTAATAGTAACAGTGACCTTGACCTTTGACCTTTGAATATGAAAAGCATCCCAAGCAAGCACTGTATGAAGTTTGAGGTTGATTGGCCAAAGGGAACTCAAGTTATTGCACAGAAACCATTGTACGGACGACCCCGCCGACACCGCCGACGCCGACATAGTGATATCTATATGCCAAAACACTCTCTGATGAAGATGACCTTTATGTTTATTTTGATGCCAAGGGGTCACTTAAACGTTGCAGGTAAAGTCTTAAAGCTTACAAAAAAAAAAAAAAAAAAAAAAAAACTCAGTTTAGCCTTCATGTAAGCATGCCTCTTCACTTTCAACCGTTTGAATATCAAAACCTATCTTCAAAAGTGCATGGGAATTCTAAAAACATGGATTGATTGAACAGCTTTAACCTCTTCCACGAGATGTGGACACTGGGTTTTTTGCCGCATGTCTTTCTTGTGAAACAATATTAAGAACCACTCTTTTCATTTTCATGAATCGTGGGTGATGATGCGGATGCATGTCATTAACTAAAGTGATTTGTTTATGCTACTCTCAATGCATGGGTATCCATGTTTTTGCTCTCCTGAAATGACTTTGGATTTATTTCATACTTAATCGGCAAATACAAGAATACAAGAGCATGTTGTTTCTATTTGGTATCATATGCATTCGATATGGGTAGTGAGGTTTTTATGCCAAAAATTGCATTAATCCATGAAATGAAATTGACTTTTGACGCAACCCCATAGGGATGCTACAACACAAATGTGAGTGATATCCATTGCTTAGGTTCAGAAAAGAAGTTGTTTAAACCAATTGATCCCTTTTGACCCCGCCCTCTGCACCCCGGAGGTTAGTTCCTTCCTTTATAAAATGTTGAATCCTTACCTAAAAGGATGCTACCAGTCAAATATGAGCTGTTTCAGAGAAGAAGTTGTTCATATCAATTTAGCCAAATCGACCCCTTTTGGGCCCATCCCTCAGCTCCCTGGTGGGGTCAACTCTTAAATGTGTACACTTGTGAATCCCCACCCCATGACCATGCTACCATACAAATGTGAGTGATATTCATTACTTAGTTTCAGAGAAGAAGTTGTTCATATCAATTTAGCCAAATAGACCCTTCTTGGCCCCGCCCCTCAGGCCCCCGTGGGGTCAGCCTCACCATTGGTGCAATTTTGAATCCCCACCATATAGTGATGCTACCAGGCAAATATGAGCAATATCCATTGCTCGGTTTCAGAGAAGAAGTCGTTAATATCAATATAGTCCAATTGACCACATTTGGCCCCACCCCTCAGGCCCCTAGGGGGTCAGCCCCATCATTTGTACAATTTTGAATCCCCACTCCATAGTGATGCTACCAGGCAAATATGAGCTATATCTATTGTTCGGTTTCAGAGAAGAAGTCGTTAATAAAAGTATATAGCCAAATTGACCCCTCTTGGCCCCGCCCCTCAGACCCCTAAAGGGTCAGCATCTTCATTTGTACAATTTTGAATCCCCACCTAATAGTGATGCTACCAAGCAAATATGAGCGATATTCATTGCTCGGTTTCAGAGAAGTCGTTAATATTAATAGAGCCAAATTGACCCCTTTTGGCCCCGCCCCTCAGACCCCTGGGGGGTCAGCCCCACCATTTGTACAATTATGAGTCCCCATCCCATAGGGATGCTTCTGACCAAATTTGGTTAAATTCTGATCATTGGTTATGAAGAAGAAGTCAATTATTGACGAACGGACGGACGACAGACGACAGACGGACGGACGCTACGGTATGGCATAAGCTCACCTTGGTCTTTCGGACCAGGTGAGCTAAAAAGTCACATGCTCACTCTTTTGGGTTTATTTTGTGAATTCCTTTGTTGATTTTCCACGGTATATATATATATATATCTATCTATATATTTGTTGACATGATTTAAACGTATGTAAAATAGTCTGATCAATGCATATCTAAATCAAACATTTATCACATTTCCTAAAGGCACACGGAAATAATAATAAATGTTATAGTTGCACGGTTCGTAAACGTTAAATTTTAAAAACCTCTTTAATGCCTCATTTTTACCATTGGTATGAAACTTGGATTGAACATACCACCTTCATAACATTCAACATTTGAATATCGTATGTCGTATGTTGAGCCGCTGAACATTCAAAATTTGAATGTCGTATGTCGAAGGTCGAGCCGCTGAACATTCAAACTCAAAATCTGAATGTCGTATGTCGAGCCGCTGAACATTCAAAATCAAAATCTGAATGTCGTATGTCGTATGTTCAGCGGCTGAACATTCAAAATCTGAATGTCGTATGTCGTATGTTCAGCCGCTGAACATTCAAAAGTTACCTCGTTGGCTAGTAAAAACACAAGATATGAAGTTTTGAATGTCGTATGTCGTATGTTCAGCGGCTGAACATTCAAAATCTGAATGTCGTAGGTCGTATGTTCAGCGGCTGAACATTCAAAAGTTACCTCGTTGGCTGGTAAAAACACAAGATATGAAGTTTTGAATGTCGTATGTCGTATGTTGAGCTAACACACAGCCTAACACATATATTTCTGAGAATAAAAGTTAACAAAATTGGCAGACAAATATATGTATATATAATGAATACCATAATCTGGCGAAATGATATAAACAGTTGCCAATCGACCAACCATGTTAGGAGGTAGTTTTCTTTTACAAGACACGAAGTATATGATCTCAATTTTTATTTTAATAAATAGATGACTAATTATTTAACTACATATATTTTCTTAGACCTTATTTACCGTGGGGTAGTTTTTCGTTCTTTAAAGCAAATTTCATGGTAAAAATTATACACTCGATTGTTGCATAAAAAACTAAGGGTAAGAAAGACTCCTTGTAGGCTTGATGTGTTTTCAAAAATTATCAGAAAGATTTCCGATTGAACAAATACGGCAATTATTCCAATAATCCAACTAAAACCCATCATTGATGAAATCTTAATAAATGTCAGGTTTAAAGATTTGTAAGTGTCAGTGTTGCTGGTCTTTGCTGTAGTATGCACATAGCGGACAATTAAAATAAACAATATCATATTTCCGCACTGGCACAACGATATCGGTAGGATAAAAGCCAGAAGCAAGGCATGGATATTTGAAATGAAACAAATTTTCCCGCCATACCAGTTTTCTGGAGGTCCTAACAGAAAATTAAATATTTTTGTACATACAACCATAAAAATATTTAACGTGAAGCCAAATAAAACATATTTTACTGTTTGCGAATTTCTTTTTGATTTGCTTAATGTTACCAGGCTTTTAATTTCCGAGTAAAGACGGAAAGAGCAAAGAAACATGAAAATAAATGTACCGATCCATACAGAATGATGTAGTACACCAATCCATTCACATAAATCTATGGGTATTTTGATACGAGACATCAACAAGAAACTAGTTTGGGCAAACAGTAAATACAGCATTAATACAAACAAAAGTTCAGCAATTCCCTGTCGTAAAAATGGGATGACACAATACTGTACCAGAGAATATATCAGTGATATGATTGATAAACATGTACAAATCGTATTGGCAACATACCTGTAGTAGCTCATGCTGGCTTTAATTACATTGACGTCTTTATATTTGGAAAGAAATGTATCTACACAAAGAAAATAATTTTCAAACATAAATAAAACATCTGCCGATTCAATAATTGTTCCATTTAAAACGAAGAGCGGTTTATATATTGTCCTATTCAGCACGTTTGAGTCATTGATGTCCGAATAATTGTCAAGGGAATATACCGTCACTGCCGGACATGGCAGTGATGTATCATGTAGAAAGTGATTTGCTACATACAAAGGATTTCTGAGCGACTCGTTGCATTCACAAAAAGATTCCATGACGCTGTCTATATGTTTGATATAAATCCCGTTCGATAAATTTTGTTGATATTGTTCGAATGAATTTTTAACCACCCAGCGTGTATATTCCGGAGTTGCATTATCATATACGATCTCCGGAACTACACATCGGAACTGAACTAGCGAACAAGGCTTCATAGAGGTCAAGTGATATCCTGGAATGATCTTGCTCCCTTTGCTCCACAAGAGGAATTGTTTTAGTGACTGCGAGGATGAGAAGTATAATTTGTTTTCTAATGTTTCAAATACGATTTCAGTCATTTCAGTGAAGATTATATTGCCGTCTGTCTCAAAAAGAAGATCTAACATTATTCCTCTAGTTTTGAATTTAACCGAAGGACACATACCTCCTACTGGCTCCATGTGGGCAGGGCAGTACAAGGTTTGACAGCCAATCTGATACAGAGAATAATTTTATCTGTATCAACATCAAATCCTATTTCTTTGAAAAAGATGCCCACTGACCGTGACGGTCACCTGAGTTGCAATCGAATGTTGGCCAGGAAAAAATTCTACAAAAAACTTTGGTACAATTAGTTAAATAGTTTAAAAGAAGCCGAATGAGTGCAAATAATTGTGGCACCCTGTTAAATAATGTATTTATGCGTTTTATATTTGTCTGTCGGTTATTTGCGTTTTTCGTAACCGCGTAAGCGCGCGCATACTTTCGTTTCGTTTGTATGTATCGTTGTTATAGTAGGCCCCGAATAGGTATACTATTGTTATGTATAGGTGTCGTGTATGTATGGACAATGACTGACCGCTTGACCCGTGACATGCGCTGTCTAATTCTTTCTTCCTTTTCCCGCCTAATCTTTCTTTCTTTTCTTACTTCTTATTTGGGTTTTGAACAAGACAGATGTATGTACTGATTACGCCATTTTTTCCAAGGAGTTTGTCCTTCGTGCCATACACGGGGTGAGTTTACTTTAGATAGTTTAGATAGTTTAAGGAATTATATTTCTAATGCATCCATGCTAATATAAATTATTTATAAAGATTATTACGTATTTATTTATTCCAAATTAGTAGATTATTGTTTCATATCTATTGTCTATTTTCTTCTGGTCGATCGATGCTAGATCGATATATATATGTAGGTCTTGGTTGCAGTCGTTTTTTATGTGATACCAAAGTATTTGGATAATGTATAGCATATTTATAATAAGCTATATAGTATTTTACCTTTTATTTCTTGTGAGAAAGATACGTAATATGTTCAGTGTTATTTTACAAATGTGTGATTGTTTAGGTGCGTTCGATTGTAATGGTTATCGTGTACAATGTATCGTATAGTTATATCTGTTATTCGTATATTTTAGGGACTACAATTCCTGATAATAAATAGCATTTGGAATGACTTAACCTGGTTGTTTGGTCTGTTGGTTCGACGGAGAGAACCCCCCTATGACAATTCTACAATGGCGCCCATGTATGCTTCGATTCGAATTAGCCCGCCAACCTAGACCGGAAGTCAACATACCATGTGTGGGGAATTATGTGTAACACGTGTGATCAGTGTGATTATTCCATGTTTACTGCACAGCAGTGTTCCTTGTTCCTGTGTGACGACTGGATTCTGGAACTTTGTGTTGTTGATGCACACCGTAAGTGACATTCTATCATTCAGTAGCTACTGTGACTTTTGTTTGCTTGTGTTGCAATCGCGTGCACTCATGTTAGTCATGATATAGTATACGATATACTGTATAGACTTT
Source organism: Pecten maximus (assembly GCF_902652985.1). Classification (NCBI taxonomy): domain Eukaryota; kingdom Metazoa; phylum Mollusca; class Bivalvia; order Pectinida; family Pectinidae; genus Pecten; species Pecten maximus. The sequence continues at coordinate 8,478,359 of NC_047017.1, read as the reverse complement.
GCCTTTTCTACGTGAGTTCATCTTCGAAGAGGAGTCGGTTCATATGGAGATTCATAGACTTTTACATTAATTAAATTTATCTGTGATTTTGAATTGATGATTATCCTGTATTTTCTTGCCATCTGTGATACATATTGTTTACATTTTTCTTGTCATTCCTGAATTAGTTTTACTTTGTGCAATATATATACTGAAGTGTATTTTTTGAATTTTAGTTGATATTTGTGTCTGATTATGTGACCTTGAACTTTGTGTGTATTTTTTATTTCCGGTTTGTGAAACAAGTGTTTGTTTACATTTTTTTTCATATCATTTATTTTGGTTATTTTTTTTTCGTCTTTTGCTTTAAATAGAATAAATTGATTTATTTTCTTTTGATTTTTTTTCTCTTTTGATCAAAGTTATTTGATTTTGCGTTAATTTTCTATTTATATTTTTCATTCGAACATTCATTGATTTTTTTTTCTGTTTGTCGATAACTTTTCATAAATTATTCTTTGATTGAATTTTTGTGAGACATTATTTATATTTTCCCCGGTGTGTGGTACTTTACATATTTTTTATTCCATTTTTGTTTTTGAAGCTTAGGTTTATTTATCTTTGGGGAATCTTGTATTTTTCTTCTGTCCTTTTCTGTTTACTAACATATTACTTAGACATTTTGACAGACTGTGACATTTGTGATTTTGTCTTGTGTATATTGTGTAGTTACCTGGAGTTTTCATTGGTTTAGTGTAGTAGTTTGTATTTAGCACATATTTTGTTAATTTATTTACATTTAGCATCTTAATTTAGTTAATCACTTTAAAGTTTAAACGGCGGTTATCTATTTTTGCCTGCTGAGATCCTGAATCTGCAGAATTGTTTGGTAAGATGTAAGTATTGGGTATTTAGTTAAGTTTATTTTTCAGATTTCATACCTGGACTGTTCATTTTCTTTTTCAGCTGTGTTGTTTATTTGAGCATTTACAGGACTATTTTTTCTTTGAATTTCAATATTTTGCATGTGGTTTTGATTCCATTTTGGACATTTTCATTTTCAGTGTGTTTCATTCTTGGACTTTTGGCAAGTGTTCGTAAAAGTGACACTTTGCCATTTCAATATTTGGTGTTGTTTACTTATGTTGAGTGTTTTTCTTGCATGTTACTTAGTTTTATTTATATGTGTGCCCTTGTGTAAACTTACAACCATGATGCACGGTGAGGAGACTGATGACCAGATGGAAGCCAAAGCTTTACTGGAAGGTTTTCGTGCCTTAGGAACAGTACCTAATTTTAGGTCCCCGGAGGAACTTAGGGCCTGGATGGAATCTTATGTAAAGGACAACCATCCCGAGGACAAGCCTGATCCGGCACATCTTGAAACTGAGGATAAGAAGCCTAACATAGAGCAGATGTTCTTCAGTCCCAAGAGATGTTTGTCTACCTTTTCTGGAGATCCACCTGCCTCTAAGGGAGATGTCACTTATGAGCAGTGGAAATATGAACTCAAGTGTCTGATGGGAGAGGGAACTTATTCTCGGGAAGCCATTGCTCAGACAGTACGGATGTCTCTTAAGGGTGAACCGAAAGGAGTTGTCATGCGACTTGGACCTTTGACAGATCTTACCACTATATTGGACAAGTTGGAAACAGTATATGACCGCATGGAATCTGACGAATCCTTACTAGCAGAATTCTATGGAGCAAAGCAGATGGAGAGTGAGACTGTTGCTGCTTGGGGATTTAGGCTGGAGGAGATTTTAGGAAGAGTGACGGAACGATCTTATATTGCGCCAAAGAAGGTCAACTCCATGTTGTGTGCTGTTTTTTTCGAAGGGCTAAGACCTGTTCTATGTGATATGGCCGGCTACAAGTTTGACACCATAAAGGACTTTGATCACCTACGTCAGTCCATACGTCATCTTGAGAATGCAAGGGGATTGTTACCTGTCAAGAAGGAAGCTACCTCTTCCAAGACGCAAGTCAAGATGATGGCTACTGGTACACCATCTGTTTCCGACAGTAACTCGGATATATCGGAGTTGAAGACTATGATGCAACAGTTGACTTCTCGTTTTGATAAGTTTGAGACGGATCGCAAGAAGTCAAAGAAGCCAACATCTTCCAATAATCAACAACAAGGTGGACAGCGTACTCCTGCTCCCATACAACATCAACAACGCAATTTCAGTGATGGTCGGAGAGGTAGACAGCAAAGGCATGGCAACAATTACTACCAGAGGAAACAGCCTGAGTCTTCATACTATTGTGATGAAACCGGATTTCAGTCTGGTGGTGGACCCCAGTTTCATCAGGGGGGAGAAGATCATCATCAGGATGTGATGGGGAATCCTGGGCCACAATGCTATCGCTGTGGACAGTATGGTCATCTGCGTATTGGGTGTCGTGTCATCATGGACCATAGCCAGCGCCATCGTTTAAACTAGAGGAGACCTGCGGTGGAGGCGTGCCCGTAGGCTACAGAACCAAACGCCAAATATGTGAAAGCATGTCAGCTACAGCTATGGATAGATTGAATGGTGATTGTAATGTAGTGGATATCTTTATGGAGGGACTCCCCACAAAAGCACTCTTAGATACAGGAGCCACTGTTTCAAGTGTTAGTGAGAATTTTTACCATACTTATTTAGGTGAACTTCAACTACACCCTCTTCAGGATGGGGCCCTGAAGATACAAGTGGCAGGTGGCAATCTGTTACCCTACCTTGGATATGTGGAAGTGGGGATAAGAGTCGATAAGCACCATGTCGATGAAGAGTCCAAGTGTCTATTACTTGTTGTACCGGATACAGACTTTAACAATGCTGTTCCCGTATTACTAGGAACCAACGTCCTATCATATCTCATGCAGCAGTGCAAGGAGTGGTTTGGATCAAGATTTCTACAGGAAGCGCCACTTACAACGCCATGGTACTTGTCTTTTAGATGTTTGTCTATCAGGGAAAGACAGTTGGTGCAGAACCATGATCGACTAGCGTTGGTCCGGAGTTCGGAAAATCGGAACATCATCATTCTTCCCAACGGACGCGTCGATATTTCTTGTAAACTGGACAAGGAGATTCCATACCCAGAAGTATGTGCCCTGTTACAATCTACTCCTGACTCGGTTCTGCCAGATGACTTGGATATTTCACCAACTATTTTTACCTATAGGTACCGGCATAATGGCACTTTATATGTCAATGTCTCGAACATCACTACCCGGACTGTTGTCGTGCCTCCACGCTCAGTAGTGTGTGAGCTACAGCCTGTCTCTATCCAGCAACAGTTGGTTGCTAGCGATGCTCAGAGTGATCCCAGTGTGTTGGACCAAGTTTCTTTTTCACCTCTACTGGATGACGTCTTGCTCCTGCGAGGGAAAGAAGTCATTGCACGGTTCGAGGATGTATTTTCTACTGGAGATTTAGATCTTGGCCATACTACAGCTTTCAATCATCGCATTGAACTTGATGATGAACGACCATTCAAACAACGTCATAGACGGATACCACCTGGAATGGTGCAGGAGGTCAGAGAGCACCTACAACAACTATTGACATGTGGAGTTATCAGGAAATCTCATTCGCCATGGGCATCTGGAGTAGTGCTTGTTAGGAAGCGGGATGGTAAATTACGCATGTGTATTGACTATCGCCAGCTCAACAACCGGACCATCAAAGATGCGTATGCGCTACCCAGGATTGAGGAAATCCTGGACTCACTGTCCGGCTCACAGTATTTCTCTGTTCTGGATATGAAGAGCGGCTACCATCAGGTTGAGATAGCGGAGGAGCACAAGGAGAGGACTGCATTTACCGTTGGACCCCTTGGCTTCTTTGAGTTTAACAGGATGCCATTTGGATTGGCCAACGCCCCTGCAACATATCAACGCCTGATGGAGCAGTGCTTGGATGAATTGCATATGGTTGACTGCTTTATATATCTAGATGATCTTATAATATTCAGCAAGTCATTTGAGGAACATCTGGAGAAGTTGGACCGTGTACTTACCAGAATAAGGGAGTGTGGCATCAAGTTATCTCCAAAGAAGTGTGCTTTTTTCCAGCAGAAGGTCAAATATCTTGGTTTTATTGTGTCTTCGGAGGGAATTGAGGCAGATCCGGATAAAATACAGAAGATTATGGATTGGGGAACACCGACAAATCCAGAAGAAGTTCGTCGATTCCTCGGATTTGCTGGCTACTATCGCAAGTTTATCAAGGACTTTTCTCGGATCGCTCGTCCCTTAACTGACATCATGCCCATTCCAGAGAAGAAATGCACAAAGAAGAAAAGTTCAACCGGTGTCTGGAAATGGGGAGCAGAACAACAGGAGGCATTTGACTACCTGAAGTCAGCTCTGTCATCACCACCCATACTGGCCTATCCGGACTATACCAAGCCATTTGAGCTGCATACAGATGCCAGTCACAAAGGACTCGGAGCGGTGCTTTCCCAGACACAAGATGAGAAGTCACGGGTCATCGCGTATGCCAGCCGAGGACTTACCAAGTCGGAAAAGAACTACCCAGCTCACAAGTTGGAATTCCTAGCTTTAAAATGGGCGGTGACAGAGAAGTTCAAGGACTACCTTTACAACAATGAATTTCAAGTTCTGACTGACAACAACCCTTTAACCTACGTTTTAACCAGCGCCAAACTTGATGCTACAGGACATCGTTGGCTAGCAGCTCTAGCAGCTTTTAATTTTAGCATCAGATACTTGCCCGGTAAATCCAACGTGATAGCCGATACACTGTCTCGTTTACCAACTAAAGAAGTCATGGAGAAGGAGTCTGTTGCAGCTGTTTGCCATACAGTTTGTTCACAACCAGTGATTGAGAGTGTCTGCATGGCTGCAAACAGTTTGAACAACTTGGATCCATCTGACAGTTTAGACATCAACGATATTCAGTATCAGGACATTCGTACAGCACAAAGAAGAGACATCGTGATAGGACCATGTATTGAGAATGTCTTGCATGGATACCGGCCACCTAGAGATGAAATACCGAAAGAATCCTGGAACCCCCACCTTTACCGTCAATATGATTCTTTGAAAGTTGTTCGAGGTATACTTTACCGAGAAGTATCAGATGACGGAAGGCGGAGACAACTGCTTGTTATCCCCCAAGTGTTGGTGCCATTCGTACTGAGGAGTCTTCATAACAACATGGGACACCTTGGAGTAGCCAATACATTGACGCTTTGTCGGGATAGGTTTTACTGGCCGGGTATGACCACAGACGTGGAGAGATGGATTGCTGGGTGCCCTCGATGTTTGAGGAGGAAAGTTGCCACCAATGAGCGAGCACCGCTTGTGTCGATATCCTCGACACAACCGCTCGAGTTGGTGTGTATGGACTTTCTGACACTCGAACCATCGAAGGGTAACTTTCAACATATCCTAGTGATCACTGATCACTTCACTCGATACGCTATGGCCATACCGACCAGAAACCAGACCGCAAAGACCACAGCAGAAGCCTTCTTTAACCACTTTGTTGCCCATTATGGAATGCCCCAGAGAATCCATTCCGATCAGGGAGCCAACTTTCAAAGTAATCTGATGAAGGAACTCTGTCAGCTTTCTGGGATTGGAAAATCCAGAACAACGCCATACCATCCTATGGGGAACGGGCAATGTGAACGTTTCAACCGGACATTGCTGAGCATGCTGGGTACATTGGAACAAGACCAGAAACGAGATTGGAAGTCTTACGTCACTCCATTGGTACACGCCTATAATGCCACCAGGAATGAAACCACCGGATACTCGCCTTTCTTCCTGATGTATGGTAGGGAACCCAGGCTTCCTGTAGATTTAGCCTTTGGAGTGGAGAAAGGCCGACACTTCAAGCCACATACCCAGTACGCAGATAACCTTAGGAAGCGTTTGCAGGAATCGTACAGCATCGCCATCAACAAGGCTTCATCCGCTCAGAACAGACAAAAAGGAGGATACGACCGTCGAGTAAGGGGAGGTTGTGTTGCTGTCGGGGGCAGAGTGCTTGTAAAGAACCTTGCCTTCGATGGAAAACATAAACTATCAGACAAGTGGGAAGAGGATGTATATCTTGTGTTGGATCGACCAAACATCGATGTTCCTGTATTTGTTGTACAGAAGGAAAATGGTGAAGGAAGGAAACGGACGTTACACCGGAATCTTCTACTTCCCATAGGGCATCTGTCTTCCAACGACACCAGTAATCATCAAGATATGGACAACAAACCCATCCCAGCACCGAGGAACCCTCGTCGAGATAGTGGAAATAGGATAGCTCATCTACGGAGTAGACCCGTTGAGGATACGAGTGAATCCGAAGACAGCGACGAGGATGTGGTAGTTTGCTTGCCTAAGAGGACAACATCGGATAGCGATCCAGCGGTAGGCAGTACCATCTCCGGTACTGACGGGCCCACCGGCTGTGAGAACCATGAGTCGACCATGGATACCGCGGAGTCGGACTCTTCTTCATTGGAGGATACACCTATTAACCCAGGAGTTGAGGTCACCCGTGAGGAGGCAAAAACTACATGTATACCAACAGATGTCGCAGTGGAACCGCCACCAACTGAACGTCGGTCTATAAGGACGAAGCGGAAACCAGCGAGATACAGGGATGACCAGTTTGTATATCTGCAAGCAGCCAGAGACGAGCCCAGTTGGTCACAGAAAGCCAAGTACCTGTCTTCATTAGCGCCAAATGGACTACTCGTTCCTGGAGCAGAGAGGATACTAGAGGCTGTGCTTGCCATTGTCACTAAACCGGACTAGGGATTAGGACTTTATCGGATTTGAATTTTTACTATGTAATTTGTTTTATTCTTTTCAATGTTTTTTTCATTAACTAGTGTTCCATAAATTCATAGTCAGTCTATGAATTTGGCTGTTTATTCATTGTACCGGTTTGCATGTCGAGGACGACATTTCCTGTACCGGGGGGGGTGTATGTGGCACCCTGTTAAATAATGTATTTATGCGTTTTATATTTGTCTGTCGGTTATTTGCGTTTTCCGTAACCGCGTAAGCGCGCGCATACTTTCGTTTCGTTTGTATGTATCGTTGTTATAGTAGGCCCCGAATAGGTATACTATTGTTATGTATAGGTGTCGTGTATGCATGGACAATGACTGACCGCTTGACCCGTGACATGCGCTGTCTAATTCTTTCTTCCTTTTCCCGCCTAATCTTTCTTTCTTTTCTTACTTCTTATTTGGGTTTTGAACAAGACAGATGTATGTACTGATTACGCCATTTTTTCCAAGGAGTTTGTCCTTCGTGCCATACACGGGGTGAGTTTACTTTAGATAGTTTAGATAGTTTAAGGAATTATATTTCTAATGCATCCATGCTAATATAAATTATTTATAAAGATTATTACGTATTTATTTATTCCAAATTAGTAGATTATTGTTTCATATCTATTGTCTATTTTCTTCTGGTCGATCGATGCTAGATCGATATATATATGTAGGTCTTGGTTGCAGTCGTTTTTTATGTGATACCAAAGTATTTGGATAATGTATAGCATATTTATAATAAGCTATATAGTATTTTACCTTTTATTTCTTGTGAGAAAGATACGTAATATGTTCAGTGTTATTTTACAAATGTGTGATTGTTTAGGTGCGTTCGATTGTAATGGTTATCGTGTACAATGTATCGTATAGTTATATCTGTTATTCGTATATTTTAGGGACTACAATTCCTGATAATAAATAGCATTTGGAATGACTTAACCTGGTTGTTTGGTCTGTTGGTTCGACGGAGAGAACCCCCCTATGACAATTCTACATAATAACGGACTGACGGATGTACAACGCATGACAGACGACGGACAAAAATCGATAATAATGGGTGACCTGAGTGTTCAGTCCAACTTTTCAGGTAACCTTAGATAGAAAGAATTGACTTTCATGCATGTCATTGAAATATTATAAAATATCGATGGAATATTGAAAATTGAGATTCATTTATTAACGTTATTATCTTGTTTATCGTAAACTGAATGTGATCAATCATTAATTTTCAGAAATATAGGAAATGTCTTACCTTATCTGATAGGTGAATTTCCGTTTGGCTACAACGTATACTACGTTCTTGTGTAAGGAAAATGGCGGAAATATCAATCAAATGGCTGATTGTAATGTCCAATGTCTTTAACGGTCTATTGGATGTTTCTGAGCACACAACATTCCCTTTATTCAACGAGATAAGACCATAATCATTGATTAAGCATTGTATGTTCCTGTACTCTTCTATGTCATTAAGATGTCTGAATCTAAATAAAAATGGGCTGAAAACGCGGTTGTTACAAGATGTCTTGTTCACCTCTTTCAAGACGTTCCATAGCTCATACTCGAATTTATGTGAACAATACCGGGCATTGACATATTTCGATGGTTCTAGTCTGTGATAACAATGGTCGCTATTGATTTGTAACATGACTGTATATTTTGATGAAGGTGTTAATTGAGCTTCGTTTAAATTAAAATTATAAATGCATGATACATTCAGCGACCATGGAACCCAATTATGTACACCGTGACACAATGCACATTGTCGATTCTTGAAAGTCACATTGGTGTTTATGTCAAACATGGGTAACAGGTCGAGGAAGTCAGTATAGGTGTTATTTTCACATTTATTCTTTACGTCATCATCTCCTTTCCAAGTTCCTGGACATGATGACACCATGAATGCTCCACGAGTGTCCTTAAATGATGTATGTTCACAAGTTGTCTCCCCAAGGAACGGAATCGGCGATTTATCCAGTATTGTCCCATCTCGGGATATATCATCTGCATCAAAGCAGCAGTCATCGTAGTATGTACATAAACGGTCACAACGGCATATATTGTTCTTACTTTCACATGAATGAAACTTGGCATGGCAGGCATCATATAAGGATTGGGATTCAATGCTTGACACTCTATGTAATCCTGATACCAAGTACAAAACGGTGAAACATATAAAAGACATTTTTATAAAAATGTTCAGTTTCTAAAAGTAAATATTTGTGTTTTCTCTCACATTTCATCTAAAACAATGTTGATCCAATGTTCATTTTTTGTCACTAGCTTTCTTACAATGTCGAACCGAGAATTTCCCGATATATCTATATATCGATATAAAATGGCAACAAGCTTTTATTATTATTGCATGGCTTTTTGTCATGATTGACACTTTTTGACATTTGATTTCGAAATTGACGTAATTATTTATAACAAAAACAGCGTTCCAAATATATCGTACGGACATTAAACCGACACGACTTGATTAAAAGGAAATGTCATTGAATGGAACGGTGAGAATCATTTCCATAAAAATGTAGTAAAATTTTTCCCTTGAGAGTAATGTTTCGTAGCTTTCGTTACGTGCACTCTATCCAAAGGGCTGATGTATACAGGTAATGATCAGATAACATGGTTAAATTCATTTTTTGCAACATATCAATCATCCCCCGAAGTTTGGCAAAATTTAAACAAAGAAAAGTAAAAAAAAAAAAAAAACTCAATAATTATAGAAGGATTTTCAATTGCGGTATTGTGAATAATAGGCACACGTTACTTTTTCAAATATGATTGATATGTATTGGATAGAGATTTGTGACACACTTTTGGAGAAAAAAAAATTCTACATGAAATAACATGGCAGACATTTTGGTAACATCAAAGACATCGGTAACATAATAGACATTTTGGAGTAGTCAACAGAGAAATTAAACATTATCAAATAGTTAGTGGAACAATTATTTGATGTTTAATCATGTGACCTGTTTCTACCACGATAATATCGGCTTGAATCAAAAGGAAACGTGGGCAAGTATAATTTTGCGTATGCAAATAAAGTGTACCATGAAGTCCGAGATCCGGTGATATGACGTCATTCGATTATTGATGACGTCAATAACAATTGCAGCTTGGGTCAAAGTTCGAATTCTTGACCAATCAAAAGACCGGAAGGCCATATACCACTAGTGGTATATAACATATATTTATCCAACAGTCGGCACATTTATACAATGGCTTAAGAGTTGAATAACACAGCGTATTGTAGTAGTTTTTTTATACAGCTTTTACATGTAATCTGCTTTTTAATTCACAGGACAAATTAATTCAACCAATTAAGAAATTAAGACTGTTTTGGCTAATTTAATTATAAAACAAGAGATCACAGAGGGAACTTGGCGCCCACCATTGAATTATCTTTATAGGTACCATGTCAGATTGATCTTCTCTCTCTTTTCCCTTCCTCTTACTAATCTGTATAAATTGAGAAATATCCCTCCAGTAGTTTTCAAACAAGGGGGACTTATATATGATTTTTTTGAGATTGAGATTTAGCAATAATAGCTGTCTGTCGACCATGTTGTTTTCAGATAGGTTCCAAAATGCAATACGACGGACCAAGGGGAACCTACATATGAAATTTGAGAAATATTTCTCCAGTAGTTTCTGAGAAATAGCGATAACAAACTTCAATGGTCAAAATTCAAGATGGCTGCTTGTCGGTCATGTTGTTTGCTGATCAATCCCAAATGCAATATGCATAACTAGGAACCAGTGCCAACCTACATATGAAATTTAAGAAAGTTCCCTTCAGTACTTTTAGAGAAACAGCAATATCAAACTTCAATTGTAAAAATCGAAGATGGCTGCCTGTCGGCCATGTTGTTTGCTGATCGGTTTCAAAATGCAAAATGCATAACTACAGATCAAGGGTAACCTAGATATGAGATTTGAGAAAGATCCCTTCAGTACTTTCTGAGAAATAGCGATAATAAACTTCAATTATCAAAATCCAAGATGGCTTCCTGTCGGCCATTTTGTTTTCCGATTGGTCCCAAAATGCTTTATGCATAACTACAGACCTAGGGAAACCGACATATGAAAATGCAGAAAGATCCTTTGGTACTTTCTGAGAAATAGCGATAACAAACTTCAATTATCAAAATGCAAGATGGCTGCCTGTGGGCCATGTTGTTTTCCGATTGGTCGCAAAATGCAATATGCATAACTGCAGACCAAGGGGAACATGGATATGAAATTTGAGAAAAATCCCTTCAGTCCTTTCTCAGAAATAGCAATAACAAGAATTGTTTACGGATGGAGGGACGAAGGGAAGGACGGAAGGACGGACGGACGACGGACCACGGACGCAAGGCGATTTGAATAGTCCATCATCTGATGATGGTGGGCTAAAAAGGTTTAAAGGAATATAGACAAAGTCTTTTCGAGTATGTGATGTAAATTTACATCAAGTTTTTTCAGATCAATTTGAATAGATTGTCCCAAGATTTCACTTTTAAACACTTTCACTTGGGATCGGAAAACAATCCTTTCCCATCATACACAACAGCTCCCCAACATTGTTTTGAAAATTGAAAGCAATGCCTTAAAACTTCCTTCTTCAATTCGACACCCCTGTCTATCCTCTCACCAACCTTATCACTGTTTATCCTCTTCCCAATCACTGTCTGTCCCGTCTCCAACCTCACCATTGTCTGTCCTGTCTCCAACCTCTCCACTGTCTGTCCTTTCTCCAACCTCACCACTGTCTGTCCTGTCTCCAACCTCACCACTGTCTGTCCTGCCTCCAACATCACCACGGCACTGTCTGTCCAAATGTCAACGGCACCATTGTCTGTCCTGTCTCCAACCTCTCCACTGTCTGTCCTTTCTCCAACCTCACCACTGTCTGTCATGTTTCCAACCTCACCATTGTCTGTCCTGTCTCCAACCTCACCATTGTCTGTCCTGTCTCCAACCTCAGCATTGTCTATCCTCATGTCAACGACACCATTGTCTGTCCTGTCTCCAACCTCATAATTGTATGTCCTCTCGTCAACCTCACCATCGTCTGTCCTGTCTCCAACCTCATCATTGTATGTCCTCTCGTCAACCTCACCATCGTCTGTCCTGTCTCCAACCTCATCATTGTATGTCCTCTTGTCAACCTCACCATTGTCTGTCCTGTATCCAACCAATTTGCTTTAGTGGGATTTTGTAAAAACAACTTGTGACAACAGTGACGTTGACTCGCGCCCGGTTCCGACTTGTGTTGACGCATTGGAAAATATGTCTAATGTTCAATTAAGCCTCCAAGCACAGGAGGACGTGCCAGATGAGTTGTTTGACAGTTTGGCAGCCTTACAATCATTCTTCCAAAAAAATATCGCGAAAAAGACCTTGCAGTGTAAGATTACCAATTTTTTCACGAACTGACTGTTATATGCGCATGACCTGTGCGCATTGGTAATAGGCCTACCGTTACATAAACGTAACTTTGTATATAGATTGTGAAATGGAATTTGTGTATTGATATTTTTTTCAAATAATCAAAATAAATAAAATTAATATTTAACAGTGATATACACATGTTTATTTGATTTGTTACAAACACATATATATAACATTTTCCGATTGATATGTGCACGGATAAGCAGCACTATATGCTACGATGCAACACCTCTGAATGTTGAAATGCATATTACGAAATTTGCCTATAGCGAAAAAAATTGCATGGTCCCTGTGAGTTCGTTATATCCAGGTTTTACTGTATTAGGCTGTTTTCCAAAGTACATGTATGTACCTATTTTAATTTTGAACATCATTATAAAAATAATTGTTTAAATCATGATGTCTCTGGTGTTACCATGGTTTTGTCTTTCATGCTATCAAATCTTTTGAAAAACATTCAATAGCTTTTGAAAATAATTTCTATTGTTGTTTATATAGGGGAAATAAGTTGGGTTATAATCAATATTTTGGTATTTCAACTTAAAACTTCTACCGTTGTATGAATATGCCCAAATGGCAGAAAAATCAGTGTATTTGTCTGTGGTGTTACTAATTATATGTAGTGTTACTTTTGCAAGTGTAACACAACAGACAGTAACACCAAAGACATTTATCATAATAATCTAGCTCACCTTGAAATTGCTAATGCTTATACAGATTTATAGGTTATAAATAGACTTTCAGTCACCGTACTAGTTCTGACAAATTTCAAAATATCATTTACAAGATTTCCTTTTGCCAAAATAATGGTAACATCACAGACTTTCAAAATACACGCATGGGGAGGCTATTTACATTGGACTCTCTGTTTTAAAATGCTGTCTGCATGCCATGCTGGTCTGTATAAGAATTGAAACTGTTTCCAATGCATCATGGTAATTACTTCAGCAAGTTGGTAAACATTCTCATATTAACCAAAATGTGGTGAGGTAACATGACAGACATGGATATCTTGGACATACTATTTCCTCCGATTGAAACAGAAAAAAGAAACAATAAATATATTTAAATTTCACAATGAAACTTAACTTTGAATAACTTTGATTGTCAAACAATATATATTTACATTAATATAATTTCAGAAAATGTAAGAAATCCTTTCAATAATCGACCAACCCTACCAATGAACAACCTAAGATTTCTTTCTTTTTTCTCTCTCCAAATCTTCTTATTTAAATGTCATATTAGAAAAAAATGCTAGAAATGATCAAGTATTATATCATCAGATTGAGTTTGTTCAAATGCTTGGTCACAAAATCGGCCAATTGATAATGACTCACTTACATATAGGCCTACATAAAATGATTCAAAGACTTCCTTTAAAATTATTGCATTATGTCATTTAAAGTAGTATCAAACATGAATAAATGCACTAAACAAAATACATATAATTATTGCCTGTTTTGCAGGTGGAAAAAAGTAATTTATGACTGATAATACTGCAGCGATAAGCAGTGAAAATATGAGTGTTTCGTATTTGACCAATCAGAGCGAACCTTTGTATTCACCTCATTGAAACTTGCCGATTTTTCGAATAGCGGAAGGAGAAAAATGGGTTCTTTTGATGTATTTCTGAAATATTCAGACTAGTTTTTGACAAAATTCTCACTTGACGTTAGCTTATCATGCAGTGATTCTCCGATGACATTAGAAAACGCTTAAATTGCGCGATTAGTCTATTCAAATGGCGCCGTCAAGTTGACGTGTATAACGTTACCAACAGACGACGTCATGAATTATGTTACTGATTCCCGCACTTTTTGATATTTTGTTTTCTAGCATAAAAATGCAATAAAAAGAAAATTGAATGATTTGAAGTTCTCGGTCATGTTATATGACGTCATAAATTAGGGGAATCGCCAGTATAGCCACTCAAAACAACGTACTATCCCCATTTTAACACGTTTACTATCGCCTATTTAGAAACATTGTTTTACATCGCTACAAGTACGCCGTTAAGTACACTGTGACCTCCGCTAGTGACGTGTCATACAACGGCGGATTGACCAATCAGAAAGAAGCTTTCAAAGTCGGTCAATTGGCAACGCCCATACTGGCGAGAGTTCGACCTGCATGTTGACGAAGCGGTGTTTTTGGATTGTTGTAAAAGACCTGTTTCCGAAGATTAAACGACATATTTGGATTTACTCTGCAGTATGCATAACGACATGTGCGTTTTGACAAAGTCAGTGTCGATGTGTTTCTACAGGCTCAACAGGTATGTGAAGTTTGGTGCACTTGTTCCATTTCATTTCTGATTGAACGTTTCAATCAATAAATCAAAACTTGATTAGAAAAGGGGCGTGGCTTAACACGATGGATCATGGTTCTATCGCATATTAGAACATGGTTCGTAACCAATCAAAACACGCGTTGCAAACGAATTGTGTTAGAATGCAAGATAGAATATTACATGATGTTACAATTTGGCGTACATGTGAGTCGTTGACAGGGGCCGCAATGAATTCAGGGGCATTGCACTCGAAAATATCAAAATATTAGCCCCACTCGTTAAATATATTTGGTATTACTGAAGACACTGTTAGATATCTTCTATGTATCCAAGCACTTGGACTTCCCAATCCTCAATCCATAAATCATTATTGCCAAGTCCCCGTGCCAGCAAAGAAAAAGGCTAATGTTATCATGCATTTTCTACGTTATTAATATTGAAACAATTCATTCGTGTCCAGCTGCTATTGTAAGGTCTATAACCACCATAAACACAAGGTGAACAAACAGTAGTTTTGTTCCTGTTTATTGACGAAGCCATACAATTTCATGTTTATGTTATTTAGAGGATCAAACATTTGACATAATTCAAGCAAATTGCCTTACGTCATGAATTGCATTTGTATATATAACAGTATTAAATGACATACACATTAAACACATCGTCCAAGCTTTACACTATTCTAAACATACATCATAGATGTGATTTGTTAAGGTCATATGCTAACTATACATTTTACTTGAATATGTAACTTGTGCAAAGAGCTCAAGTAATATGCTACCTTACACTTTGTACCTGTGAGTTTGTGTTACATGTAAGAGTTAAGGAGGTATGCTACCTTACACACTGTACCTGTGAGTTTGTGTTACATGTAAGAGTTAAGGAGGTATGCTACCTTACACATTGTACCTGTGAGTTTGTGTTACATGTAAGAGTTAAGGAGGTATGCTACCTTACACATTGTACCTGTGAGTTTGTGTTACATGTAAGAGTTAAGGAAGTATGCTACCTTACACATTGTACCTGTGAGTTTGTGTTACATGTAAGAGTTAAGGAAGTATGCTACCTTACACATCGTACCTGTGAGTTTGTGTTACATGTAGAGTTAAGGAAGTATGCTACCTTACACATCGTACCTGTGAGTTTGTGTTACATGTAAGAGTTAAGGAAGTATGCTACCTTACACATGTACCTGTGAGTTTGTGTTACATGTATGAGTTAAGGAAGTATGCTACCTTACACATTGTACCTGTGAGTTTGTGTTACATGTATGAGTTAAGGAAGTATGCTACCTTACACATCGTACCTGTGAGTTTGTGTTACATGTAAGAGTTAAGGAAGTATGCTACCTTACACACTGTACCTGTGAGTTTGTGTTACATGTATGAGTTAAGGAAGTATGCTACCTTACACATTGTACCTGTGAGTTTGTGTTACATGTAAGAGTTAAGGAAGTATGCTACCTTACACATTGTACCTGTGAGTTTGTGTTATATGTTAGAGTTAAGGAAGTATGCTACCTTACACATTGTACCTGTGAGTTTGTGTTACATGTAAGAGTTAAGGAAGTATGCTACCTTACACATTGTACCTGTGAATTTGTGTTACATGTATGAGTTAAGGAAGTATGCTACCTTACACTTTGTACCTGTGAGTTTGTGTTATATTTAAGAGTTAAGGAAGTATGCTACCTTACACATTGTACCTGTGAGTTTGTGTTACATGTAAGAGTTAAGGAGGTATGCTACCTTACACATCGTACATGTGAGTTTGTGTTACATGTAAGAGTTAAGGAGGTATGCTACCTTACACATTGTACCTGTGAGTTTGTGTTACATGTAAGAGTTAAGGAAGTATGCTACCTTACACATTGTACCTGTGAGTTTGTGTTATATTTAAGAGTTAAGGAAGTATGCTACCTTACACATTGTACCTGTGAATTTGTGTTACATGTATGAGTTAAGGAAGTATGCTACCTTACACTTTGTACCTGTGAGTTTGTGTTACATGTAAGAGTTAAAGAAGTATGCTACCTTACACATTGTACCTGTGAGTTTGTGTTACATGTAAGAGTTAAGGAGGTATGCTACCTTACACATCGTACATGTGAGTTTGTGTTACATGTAAGAGTTAAGGAGGTATGCTACCTTACACATTGTACCTGTGAGTTTGTGTTACATGTAAGAGTTAAGGAAGTATGCTACCTTACACATTGTACCTGTGAGTTTGTGTTACATGTAAGAGTTAAGGAGGTATGCTACCTTACACATTGTACCTGTGAGTTTGTGTTACATGTAAGAGTTAAGGAGGTACGCTACCTTACACATTAATTGTACCTTGAGTTTGTGTTGCATGTATGAGTTAAGGAGGTATGCTACCTTATGCACAATAAATGTATCCTGATTCTCTCACTTTTTCTAGCTATGGATAATTCTTATTGAGATCAGTGTTAGCACTGTGTACATTTAAAATATGTTACCAATCACATTTTTTTATTAAAGTAAACCAGCACCTTCCAATTTAACAAATTGTGAACAAGATACAGTAGAGCCAAAGTTTACAGCTGTTTCATCCTTCTAGGACTCATCAGTGATGCTTAAGTGCCTAAAGTATTAATCATAGGAGGCAATTAAAAAACAAAATTAAAAGTTGAAAAAAATGTCAAAATCTTGATGGGGAGGTATTGAAGGCCCAATATTTCAATAAATTTCTTAATTTTCACCATTTGATTTGTAATGATAATAGATTTTAAAAGAATTTCAGTGTAGAGCTCTTTTAAAAAAGAGATTCATGTCAGAAGAATGTAGCATATATCTTTCAAGTAAATGTATAGTTAAGCAATAAGCTGCATGTAACAAGAGGTCCAAAGGACCTGCATCACCCACCTGGTATTTAGGTTGGTACCATTTTATATATTTTATATATACAAAGTATGATTAGGTAAAACAAGCTTGACCTCAGAGAAAAGTTATTGTTTTAAATGCAACCTTGTTTGTGTCATATGTAGAAACTTACGGTTAATTATATGTGACATTGAATATGTGTTAAGGCTATTTCCTTCCACATACTTTATCTAAGGAAACTGCTAACCAAATATATCATGATTATATGCCATTTGGTTACTTAATCACATGAAGTTTTCTACTGGTCACACAATGTTGACCCAAAGAACTTAATTATGGGTAAAGGTCATGTACATACAGGGCATCACTGCGGTCCAAAAATCAAGATTTGAGGTCTTCTAGATAAAGATGAGAAATCATTTTATTGTTTTAACAACATTGACCTGGTGACCTTGAATACAAGACAAAGTTTTTTTTTTATTTTCGGGAACACTGTCAAACTTTATCCAAGAAAACCTAACAACCAAATATCATAATTGTAGATATATGGTTCAATGATAATTCATTAAAGTGTTTCCACAAAGCTAACATACATGTATGTGACCTTAAATATGGGTCAAGGTCATCCGTTTTTGCAAACTATATTGGGCTTCATCCCAGTCACCTAATATCATGACCCTAGATCTCTTGGCTATGGAGGAGAAATCATTTGAGTGAAAATATTGATACAAGATAGACAAATGGACGACTTACATCTTTACCATGGCCAAGCTCACATGCTCGTCAGTCAGATGAGCTAATAAATTAGTACACAAGAAACCTTGAAATGTGTTACAACATTTTACAATCGAAATCTGACAAAACCACACCTAACATTCCACTACACAATCATCACCAATATACATATCTCTGGCTATGGTCCAGTCTGTATACAGGACATAATCATACAAATATTGTGTTTTTTCTAAATCTAGCACTTTGAAATTCATAGCACCAATTACGATGTAAATATACAATACAAAATTGTGTTAATATGTGATATAGTCAGTGTATAAAAGAAACAGTGCCTTGGCATCACAACTTTAATAAGCACAAATGTCATATGAATATTTCTTTGTATCTCATGTATTCCATCCCAAATATTTTTAATATATAATATTTAAACTGAAACATAATTAGAAGGTACCAGCAGCTGTAGCCAAAAGTACTGCCACATGTAAGTTTTTATATATACATATGTATTTCCTTAGCGGGAGTTTCTGATGACCTACCTCTGCATAAAAATAGTATCTTTATCTTAAACTAATACATGTTTATGTACAATACAAAATTCTGACATTCTTGTTTAATAAAACACCCACTATTTCCTTTTTGTTGGTCTTTTAGTTTAAATAATTTTCTGGTATGGTTATACGCAAAAAGGATGATGATGAAAAATGAAAAATATTTTTTTTTTTTTTTTCAGGTACCAGTATATGTAAATTCTGTTGTGGAATGTATGACAATTATTTTAGAAAACATGACTGCATTACAAAAACTCTATATAAAACATGAATATACAACAAAACACAATAGAAAACGAAGACAATATAAATTGATATGCCATTGATGTTTCAATCATATTGCACGAATAAATCACAGCCCCTCATTAAATACATTGTATGGGATAATTAATATTAAACTAACCATTTACCTGTACACCGAATCACTTCCTTAAGTTAACTGAATTAATGCACACTTCGATTAAAGATGATGTGTGAATTTTCCTCATTTTTTTTTAAAAAGTAGTTTTTCTATCTCAATGTATAACCATACAATATAATTTCTTAATTCTATGAAAGAATATCAGGAAACCCTTTCTGTGAATGTCTCTAGTACTGTATACACTAACAAGTGCAATCATTGATTGCGAAAGCTCACCGGCGGCAACAATCACACTATGCATTCATTTTTTATGTATGTACATTGTATAAGCATGTCATTTTGAAATTGTATGTCACATAATATCACTCCTAGACCTCTAATGAATGTATAGACCAAATAAGAAGGGTGTGGACTTACAAGCTTTTCAAAACTAACCCCCAAAATCTTTAAAGTGAGTTTTTGTGTCAAAGTCCACAAAATGGTAAAATGCCAAAATGCCAATTTGTTTCTTCATGATTTGCCACAGCATAACTCCAGGATCTCTAATGAATGTATAAACCAAATTAGAAGGCTGATAGGTGTATACTTTTGGACTCACCCCCAAAACTTTAAAGTGAGTCTTGGTGCCAAAAAAGTTAAGTCCACAATACGGTAAAATGCGAAAAAATCACAATTTTTTTCTGCATTATTTTGCCATAACATCACTCCTAGACCTCTAATGAATGTATAAACCAATTTAGAAGGGCATTAGGTGTATACTTTTGGACTTACAAGCTTTCCAAAAACTTACTCCAAAAACTTTAAAGTGGGCTTTGGTGCCAAAAAAGTTAAGTCCACAAAATGGTAAAATGCAAAAAAATTACTCTTTTTTTCTGCATTATTTTGTCATAACATCACTCCTAGACCTCTAATGAATGTATAAACCAATTAAGAAGGGTATGAGGTGTATACTGTTGGACTTACAAGCTTTCCAAAAACTTACTCCAAAACTTTAAAGTTTTGGGGTGGGACGCCGACACCGACGCCGGGGTGACAGCATTAGCTCTCGGTTACTCGTAACCGGTGAGCTAAAAAGTATTGTTCAATATTGCTATGAAGGACATCTTCATTAATAAGTTCATCAAATGGTCATGACTCTAAATTCCATTGTAAAAACCACGAATCAACATAGATTACAATAAATATCAAATTAACAGAATTCAACCAGATATGTTAGTATTAGTATTCAGCCTCTGATTACAAGAGCTCCTTTTTTATATACAAACATGGAAAACAGCATAAGAAAAACAGTCCATAGAGCAATG
This sequence comes from Pecten maximus, assembly GCF_902652985.1. Classification (NCBI taxonomy): domain Eukaryota; kingdom Metazoa; phylum Mollusca; class Bivalvia; order Pectinida; family Pectinidae; genus Pecten; species Pecten maximus. The sequence continues at coordinate 8,458,047 of NC_047017.1, read as the reverse complement.
GAATCAAAATAAGGCAGGTTATGTAACACTCCATTACTGGTTAGTCTGAAGCCCTATCAATCTGCCATACAGATCCTGTCATGTAGGCAGTGGAACATTGTAACAACCCAATACTGATAGATCTGTAGGCCTATAAATCTGCCATACAGATCCCGTCCCTGTAGGCAGTGGAACATTGTAACAATCCAATACTGATAGATCTGTAGCCCTATCAATCTACTGTACAGATCCCGTCCTGTAGGGAGTGGAACATTGTAACAATCCAATACTGATAGATCTGTAGGCCTATAAATCTGCCATACAGATCCCGTCCCTGTAGGCAGTGGAACATTGTAACAATCCAATACTGATAGATATGTAGGCCTATAAATCTGCCATACAGATCCCATCCCTGTAGGCAGTGGAACATTGTAACAATCCAATACTGATAGATCTGTAGCCCTATCAATCTACTGTACAGATCCCGTCCTGTAGGGAGTGGAACATTGTAACAATCCAATACTGATAGATATGTAGGCCTATCAATCTACTGTACAGATCCCGTCCTGTAGGGAGTGGAACATTGTAACAACCCAATACTGGTTTGTCTGTAGGCCTATCAATCTACTATACAGATCATGTCATGTAGGGAGTGGAACATTGTAACAACCCAATACTGGTTTGTCTGTAGGCCTATCAATCTACTATACAGATCCCGTCCTGTAGGGAGTGGAACATTGTAACAACCCAATACTGGTTTGTCTGTAGGCCTATCAATCTACTATACAGATCATGTCATGTAGGGAGTGGAACATTGTAACAACCCAATGCTGGTTTGTCTGTAGGCCTATCAATCTACTATACAGATCCCGTCCTGTAGGGAGTGGAACATTGTAACAACCCAATACTGGTTTGTCTGTAGGCTTATCAATCTACTATACAGATCCCGTCCTGTAGGGAGTGGAACATTGTAACAACCCAATACTGGTTTGTCTGTAGGCCTATCAATCTACTATACAGATCCCGTCCTGTAGGGAGTGGAACATTATAACAACCCAATACTGGTTTGTCTGTAGGCCTATCAATCTACTATACAGATCCCATCCTGTAGGGAGTGGAACATTGTAACAACCCAATACTGGTTTGTCTGTAGGCCTATCAATCTACTATACAGATCCCGTCCTGTAGGGAGTGGAACATTGTAACAACCCAATACTGGTTTGTCTGTAGGCCTATCAATCTACTGTACAGATCATGTCCGGTAGGCAGTGGAACATTGTAACAACCCAATACTGGTTTGTCTGTAGGCCTATCAATCTACTATACAGATCCCGCCCTGTAGGGAGTGGAACATTGTAACAACCCAATACTGGTTTGTCTGTAGGCCTATCAATCTACTATACAGATCCCGTCCTGTAGGGAGTGGAACATTATAACAACCCAATACTGGTTTGTCTGTAGGCCTATCAATCTACTATACAGATCCCATCCTGTAGGGAGTGGAACATTGTAACAACCCAATACTGGTTTGTCTGTAGGCCTATCAATCTACTATACAGATCCCGTCCTGTAGGGAGTGGAACATTATAACAACCCAATACTGGTTTGTCTGTAGGCCTATCAATCTACTGTACAGATCCCGTCCTGTAGGGAGTGGAACATTATAACAACCCAATACTGGTTTGTCTGTAGGCCTATCAATCTACTATACAGATCCTGTCATGTAGGCAGTGGAACATTGTAACAACCCAATACTGGTTTGTCTGTAGGCCTATCAATCTACTATACAGATCCTGTCATGTAGGCAGTGGAACATTGTAACAACCCAATACTGGTTTGTCTGTAGGCCTATCAATCTACTATACAGATCCCGTCCTGTAGGGAGTGGAACATTATAACAACCCAATACTGGTTTGTCTGTAGGCCTATCAATCTACTATACAGATCATGTCCGGTAGGGAGTGACAAAACATGCCAGAATCCAGTTACAGGGGTTTACAATTCTACTGACTCGTACATTCTTATAAATATATCAAACTTTGTACAATATTGGCAAGGAAAGTTGATTTGTATCTTCAGTGAAATATTACATATCAGGCTATACAAACTGACATTACCTTGTTAAGAACTGTCGAGGTCAAAGGGATTTGGCACAAATTTCCAACCTAACGATCCATATTACGTGTTGTGCCAAGTCCCTGTGCTTCAGGTGTTCCTAATTTAAGAAAATGTCATTTGCTTTCTTACAATCAAAGTATCTTTTGTTTAAAAAAAACTAAGTTATACATATTCAATAAAAAACACTCAGCAAAACTTAAGAAGAACGAAGTAAAAGCCCAATGTATGGGGTCACCTGTCGACCAAGTGGATTTTCTCTGGGTACTCCAAGCTTCCTCCCACACATCCATTTTGGCCATAAGATTGATTAATATAAATTCGTATAACATTTTAAAATTGTTGCACTTAATAATTTAAAGTTTGGGCCAAAGATGACATCATTTAGTGATTTTCCATTCCTTTTGACAACATTGTTTGTTTGTTTGTTTTTTTAACTTCATATTAACAGTCAGGGTCATTTAAGGACATGCCAGGTTTGGGAGGTGGAGGAAAGCTGGAGTACCCGGAGAAAAACCAACGGCCTACGGTCAGTACCTGGCAACTGCCCCACATATGTTCGAACTCGCAACCCAGAGGTGGAGGATTAGTGATAAAGTGTCGGGACACCTTAACCACTCGGCTGCCGCGCCCCCTGACAACAGACAGAAACGTACAATGGAAGGGACATAACTCTGCATAATCACTTTATGGTTTTAAGATACCATTCCCTGGTACAAGATTATCATTAGTCAATGCATATTAACTGAAGATAGCCGAGTACAAGAGTATATGAACCAGCATATAAAGTGGAGAAGACTACATTTTCAGTAGATATGTACAATAACTCATCTTAGATAGTAGACAATAAAATGGCAATATGTTGATTTATCATAAAACTGAATTATCACTGATTTTAGTATTATTATCATTGTCCTATCTCAGTTACTGTAAATCTTATTATCTTTAAGGATGAAACAAAATCCTGAAAAATATATACCTAGAAAATAATATCAAACTGAAAATACAGTCTGCATTCCGTTTCATCTCTTCTGTGAAGGATTTACTCTTTTTACTGAAGTCTTACAATGTATCATGAAATTGCGAAATTTCAAACATTACAAAAAATCATATCATATACATGTTTTTCCTGTCTACCAGGATACCATACACCCAATCCAATGTTACAGTACTAACAAATGGATGCAAAAGGAAAAAAAGTGTTGAAACCTAGCCAGCTGGTCAGACAACACTAAACTTTTGAGCATCTCATGACAAAAATGCTATATAAAAATATTCTGAGGGATAAACAATAGTATAATGATACACAGGAACAGCAGTTAAAGTTCTATTGTTTAGATCATTTAACAAATATTATGCTATTCAAATTTATAATCATATCATGAAGATTTACTCTACTATAAATGATAACATCTATAAATTTTGTAATAATTTTCACACAGCACTTTATATATTATTGTATCAAAATTAGAGCAACTGTTATATATTATGCTATAATTTAATGTTTGACCATGTAAATCAACAGTGTGAATGATTACGGTCTCTTTAACAGACAGGCATACAGTTATTACCCATCAGGCTATAAGTACTGCCCAGGCCGCTTTCATCGCAATAAACAGTTCATCTAGATTTATCAGAATTGTTTCTTTACATTATATAAGAAGAAACTTAGATGTCACATAATGTTTTCCTTGTGAGCCTTGATTACCACATCCAAGAGATAAAGGTGACGAGGACATCTCAGTGATGGAGACCTCCAAGTGATGAAGACTTCTGAGTGACAAAAACTTTCAAGACATGACAACGTTCAAGTGATGAAGATGATGAAAACTTTCAAGTGATGAAGATGATGAAAACTTTCAAGTGATGAAAACTTTCACGTGATGAAGATGATGAAAACTTTCACATGATGAAGATGATGAAAACTTTCATGTGATGAAGATGCTGAAAACTTTCAAGTAATAAAGATGATGAAAACTTTCACGTGATGAAGATGATAAAACTTTCAAGAATTGTATCAATGTCAGAAGTTTATTATGCTTATACTACAAAAATGTTACCTTCAAATTAGTCCCCGAGTTTAGCTTAAAGGTAACTGGTCGAGATCAGGTTTTCTCAGTCAAGGGCTTAGATTTCCAATGTACATATAGATCTAGTCAAATCCAATTCAAGGCCTTTCCAATACCTATTCCAGGCCCTAAATATATTTTCCAAAGAAATTTCCAGAACCAATAAAATACAGTTTGTTAACAAAATATCATTATGCTAATATGTATACATAACATCATAGACAAGTTCCATTCGCGCACATAAAATGGCAATTGACAAAACTATATTTTCACATATTACACAAGCTATCTTTGGACAGCTATCTTTGGATGAGGACAGGATTTGTGGCATGTGTTGTCTCTAAATCAATCCTTGGGTTTGCATAGCTTTAATACAGCGCAGGGCTTTCTTAGCGGCGGCACTTTTGGCGATACGATAATTTCGTCCGATTCCAACAAATACGCCTTTACTGACGACATTGACAGTGACCCGGATCTTCCCTTCTAAAGTCCTCTCTGGTTTTCTGAGAAAAACAAAATGTAAATAATAATTACTGGAGTGAAATAGGATAAGTCTGTAGAATACCAATATATCAAGAATTACCTCCCTTTAGGTAATTCAGCAGAATACCAATATATCAAGCATTACCTCCCCTTATGTAATTCTGTAGAAAACCAATATATCAAGAATTACCTCCCCTTATGTAATTCTGTAGAAAACCAATATATCAAGCATTACCTTCCCTTAGGTAATTCTGTAGAAAACCAATATATCAAGCATTACCTTCCCTTAGGTAATTCTGTAGAAAACCAATATATCAAGCATTACCTTCCCTTAGGTAATTCTGTAGAAAACCAATATATCAAGCATTACCTCCCCTTAGGTAATTCTGTAGAATGCCAATATATCAAGCATAACCACCCCTTAGGTTTGGTTTGTTTTTGTTTAACGTCCTATTAACAGCCAGGGTCATTTAAGGACATGCCAGGATTTGGCGGTGGAGGAAAGCCGGAGTATCCTGAGACAAGAGGCCCATGGGGCCTGTATCGCTCACCTGGTTCATGTTCAATTTGTTAATACATATACTCTCAAAGGGACTGAAAGACCCTACAACATAATTGTGTTTAAAGAAACTAAGTCCCTCAGGGTGGGGAAAGACCCTTGGGCCTTTTTTTTTGCATAAGAATTGTGTTTATCGCTTAATGTCCAGCGATGCTATACATAGTTATGGGATGGAGCCTGGAGGGTCACAGTAACCATTTATGCAAAATCTGTTTCCATTTCACCAAGGATGTTTCTGACCAAATTGGGTTCAAATCCATTCATAACTTTATGACTAGTACTGTAGTGATTTAAAGGAATTTCTTCTATTTCCCCTATTTGGCCCTGCCCCTTTGGCCCCTTGGGGTCAGAGTAAATATTTATACAAACTCTTTCCCCCTTCCTGGCCAAATCTGGTTGATTTCCATTTAGAACTTTATGACTACTAGTCATGAAGTTCTAAATGGAAATCAAGACAAATCTCTATTTACCCTATTTTGCCCCACCCTTCAGGCCCCTTGGGGGTCAGAATCAATATTTATACAAACTCTTTTCCCCTTCCCCCAAGGGTGTTCCGGACCAGATTTGGTTCTAATTCATTCATAACTTTAGGACTAGTAGCGATTTAAAGGATTACCCCTATTTCCCCTATTTGGCCCGCCCCTCAGGCCCCTGGGGGTTCAGAATAAAAATTAATACAAACTTGGTTCCCCTTCTCCCAAGGATGTTTCTGACCAAATTCGGTTAAAATCCATTTAAAACTTTATGACTAGTAGCCATTTAAAGGATTAACCCCTATTTCCCCTATTTGGCCCCGCCCCTCAGGCCCCTGGGGGTTCAGAGTAAAAATTTATACAAACTCTGTTCCCTCTTCCCCCAAGGATGTTCCTGATCAAATTTAGTTAAAATCCATTCATAACCTTTATGATTAATAGCGATTTAAAGGATTAACCCCTATTTTACCTATCGGACCCCACTCCTCAGGCCCCTTGGGGTTCAGAGTAAAAATTTATACAAACTCTGTTCCCCTTCTCCCATGAATTTTCCTGACCACATTTGGTTAAAATCCATTTATAACTTTATGACTAGTAGCCATTTAAAGGATTAACCCCTATTTCCCCTATTTGGCCCCGCCCCTCAGGCCCCTGGGGGTTTAGAGTAAAAATTTATACAAACTCTTTCCCTCTTCCCCCAAGGATGTTCCTGATCAAATTTAGTTAAAATCCATTCATAACTTTGTGATTAATAGCGATTTAAAGGATTAACCCCTATTTTACCTATCAGACCCCACTCCTCAGGCCCCTTGGGGTTCAGAGTAAAAATTTATGCAAACTCTGTTCCCCTTCTCCCATGAATTTTCCTGACCACATTTGGTTAAAATCCATTAAAAACTTTATGACTAGTAGCCATTTAAAGGATTAACCCCTATTTCCCCTATTTGGTCCCGCCCCTCAGGCCCCTGGGGGTTCAGAGTTAAAATTTATACAAACTCTGTTCCCCTTCCCCCAAGGATGATCCTGACCAGATTTGGTGAAAATCCATTCAATACCTTAGGACTAGTAGCAATTTAAAGAAAATGTTGACGGACGCCGGACGCTGCGCCATGGCATAAGCTCACCTGGCCCTCCTTCGGGCCAGGTGAGCTAAAAAACCACCGGCCTACGGTCAGCACTTGGCAACTGCCCCACGTAGGTTTCGAACTCCCCTTAGGTAATTCAGCAGAATACCAATATATCAAACATAATAACGAGTGGTGAATGATGATAAGATGTACACCACATACCCCTAAAATAGCCTGCAGGAAACATTGTTTCAACTTAACCTAATTTCTTTTCATCTGAAAGCAGTAAATCTGATACATTAGAGACACAGAAGTTTGGAAGTGTATGACATACAGATAACGAAGAAGTACTAACAAAATTTGTCTGATTAATCAAATCTTAAAAATAAGCTGTAGAGTGAAAGCATATCCATTTACTTATTGCCTTATTAACCAGAAAATACTCACTCAAATTTGGCTGTCTCTGGTTCCATCTCCAATAGCTCACGCACTGGTGACTTGGGAATGCTCTTCAAGTACTTGTCTGTCAACATAAAAAAAAAATGTACAGTGGCGATAATCATTGATACATAAAGTTATAGGAAAGCAAAGAACAAAAGTAGTAAGTTTTAATTTAGAGACAATAACAGTTATCTGTCTCTGTCTTACTACAAAAACAAAGGTATTTACAGAGGTACTTCAAACATGTTAGTACAGTTATAGTTAATAAATATTTTACATCAAGTATTCAAGGTATAATATAAATTACATATCTGAGGAATGCAATTGTGGTATTAATCTTAGTTGTACTATATGTATGTGTCCCTCACATATCTAAAATTCTAGGCTGAATCATACCTTAATTTCCTGTACTTAGCTTATCGAAAGATCTGTGTACTTAACCATGTACTAGGTATCTACGGCCTATCAATGTACCAATTCATATACCTATCTTAATATCTACATATTTTCATATCTCCAAGTATATACATACATGTATATTACTTATCTAAATACATGTATCTACATTTTTATACTATCCAAGTATATACAAATACAGTCAAACCTCGATGATTCGAACTTCGTTGATTCAAATTTCTCGCTGTATCGAACTTTTTGCTTGGTCCCGAATTTTCACACTATATAACACTACTAACGAAACTATGTATGATTCGAATTTTTATAAATCGAAGTTTTCGATGTATCGAACTTTTTTCGTGACCCGTTAGCTATGATATTATAGGTAATTGACATCTCATGATTCGAACAAAAAATTCACCTGTACTGACCACTGGACAGGTGTTTGTCGTGACCCCTGCGGCAAGATTTCACACCTCTCCCCCAAATGCCCTGACTGACAATAGGGATAACGATAGCGTGTGTTGTCACTCCCGGTCATGGGGTTAATTAATAATCAGACCAAATTGATAGATAAAAGGTGTATTTAGAAGCCATGACATTTAATCACTCCGGTAAAACATTTCGGTAGTCGCCTCTGATAATCTCCGCCGTCATTGAAATCAGCGGTCGGTGAGTAAATTTTACGGAACTGTAAAACAACCGGACCAATTTTAAACGCAAACAGTTAGCGATGGCTTCACTCATATTCAAAGTGTCACGTTTCAAACTTATACATAAATATCCAAGTAAATCGATTATTTGTCATTCAATCATGCATTCTCCAACCGATCGGTATTCCGTATTTTGTATGCACATAACGTAAACGCACGTGTCTTTAGCAGAAAAGCCTAACGACTTATGAAGTGTGCATTGTACTTCTTTTGCTTTATCTGTTAAACGCGATATAAGTGTTTTGTAACCAATACATATTTTGTTTAATTAATAAAATGCTTAGGTAAAATTAATGAAAAGAATTTTTATTTTGTTGTGTTTGAGGTATACATTAACTAAACTTTTCGATGTGAGCCTGACAGGCAACGATCAACACGAAGACACTGAGGACATGTAACGTTAACAGATATGGTCATTATCAAGAAAACATCGATCTATTGTCAACCATGAATAATTCGAAGTTCCGCTGTTTCGAAGTTTTTCTGTTAGTCCCTTGAACTTTGAAACATCGAAGTTTGACTGTATATATATCTATCTGAGTATCTACATAGATATATATATACCTGAGTATCTATATCTATATACATGTATACCTGAGTATCTACATAGATCTATACCTATCGGAGTATCTACATAGATCTATACCTATCTGAGTATCTACATAGATATATACCTATCCGAGTATCTACATAGATATATACCTATCCGAGTATCTACATAGATATATACCTATCCAAGTATCTACATAGATATATACATGTATACCTGAGTATCTACATAGATATATACCTATCTGAGTATCTACATAGATATATACCTATCTGAGTATCTACATAGATATATACATGTATACCTGAGTATCTACATAGATATATACATGTATACCTGAGTATCTACATAGATATATACATGTATACCTGAGTATCTACATAGATATATACCTATCCGAGTATCTACATAGATATATACCTATCTGAGTATCTACATAGATATATACATGTATACCTGAGTATCTACATAGATATATACATGTATACCTGAGTATCTACATAGATATATACCTATCCGAGTATCTACATAGATATATACCTATCTGAGTATCTACATAGATATATACCTATCTGAGTATCTACATAGATATATACATGTATACCTGAGTATCTACATAGATATATACATGTATACCTGAGTATCTACATAGATATATACATGTATACCTGAGTATCTACATAGATATATACCTATCCGAGTATCTACATAGATATATACCTATCTGAGTATCTACATAGATATATACATGTATACCTGAGTATCTACATAGATATATACATGTATACCTGAGTATCTACATAGATATATACCTATCCGAGTATCTACATAGATATATACCTATCTGAGTATCTACATAGATATATACCTATCTGAGTATCTACATAGATATATACATGTATACCTGAGTATCTACATAGATCTATACCTATCTGAGTATCTACATAGATCTATACCTGTCCGAGTATCTACATAGATATATACCTATCCGAGTATCTACATAGATATATACCTATCCAAGTATCTACATAGATATATACATGTATACCTGAGTATCTACATAGATATATACCTATCTGAGTATCTACATAGATATATACATGTATACCTGAGTATCTACATAGATGTATACCTATCTGAGTATCTACATAGATCTATACCTGTCCGAGTATCTACATAGATATATACCTATCCGAGTATCTACATAGATATATACCTATACGAGTATCTACATAGATATATACCTATCCATTAAAAGTATCTACATAGATATACCTATCCGAGTATTTACATATATATACCTGTCCGAGTATCTACATAGATATATACCTGTCCAAGTATCTACATAGATATACCTATCCGAGTATCTACATTTATATACCTGTCTGAGTAGATATGTACCTATTGAAGGATCTAGGCATACTACATGTATCTACGTACCTATTTGAGGTTTCATCATCCTGTAGTACACCCTCCAGACAACATCCAGTGACAGACCACTGTCTAGGTATATAGCTCCAGCCAAGGACTCAAAGATGTCACCCAGAGCCTTAGGTACCTCCAGCTCTACGTACTCCTCGCTGGCATCTTCATTCTCCTGAACACACATAATTTGTCAATGATTAATATACAAATTATCATTCTTTTAAAATAGATTCATGTCAGCTTTTTATTTACATGTAGTAAATAATGTATGATGAACAACGTTTTTCATTAAATACTTCACTACACTTTCTGTAATTACTTATGTATTGCCCAAGGGCTATATGATTTAAAACATTAAAAAAATGCCTTCTACAGCCTTTCTGATGAAGCCAGATATCTGACAAAATGTTAATTCTACCATGTTTGCTATGTAACGCCAGTTTTGATTGGTTAAAAACCATGTATTATTTTCCAATAACCCATGCTCGTGCCAATAATACACGCTCGTGAGTCACGGCTGTTACAATTTTAAATATCTAATATTCACCCGTTTCATAAAAGGTTACTATAGCCGAGTGGGCTAATGGTTAGTCTTTCAGTATATTTTTATCACGACGCGAGTTCGAATCCTACGGAGGCCCCCACTTTTTTTCTTTTTTTTTTTATCCTTTTTTTTAATTTTCAAAACCAATGCCATATGATAGATGCTCTTGATCGTATTACTGTTATTTTGCCTGTATATTTTATCAACAAATAATGCAATACTCAAGAAATAAATTACAAGGTTTTCTCGGGGTTTCTTTGCTGTTTTTCTATTAGAAAGAGGTCGATCTCAGAACTAAACAGTACATGGTAGAATAGAAATAATCAACTTTGACTCGTGTATTGTTGCAGGATATACAACTCGGACTCGGATGTTTTGCAATTTTAATTAATAACTCAGGCCTGCTGCCTTCGTTATTAATTTAATTGCAAAATATCCTCGTCCTCGTTGTATATCCTGCAATAATACACGAATCATCGTTAATTATTTCTTAAATAAACTATGAATAAATGATGAGCTATATGATACTTGTCAAGTCCAAGTTAACTTTTTGTGTTTCCCTAGTGTTCTATCGGGCGCTAACATTGCTGTTTCATACGTCCGAAATATGAATGGTACATTTACCTGTGCATGACCATATCAACTCACAAGTAGATCTAGAAAGATGTTCACTTGTAAAGGCAATACAGGTCTAAAACGTGAGAGCTTAACATTCAGGGAAGGTTTCCCTGATAGTGAACTTGTACTTAATTACTTAGCAGATAACCCATGGGCATCGCACCAGATTGGTTTGTTTTTGTTTAACGTCCTATTAACAGCCAGGGTCATTTAAGGACATGCCAGGTTTTGGAGGTGGAGGAAAGCCGGAGTACCCGGAGAAAAACCACCGGCCTACAGTCAGTACCTGGCAACTGCCCCACATAGGTTTCGAACTCACAACCCAGAGGTGGAGGGCTAGTGTTAAAGTGTCGGGACACCTTAACCACTCGGCCACTGCGGCCCCTCATCGCACCAGAGCGGCCTATCTGCAGATTTTAGATTATTAAACCATTATTTTGGCTTGTGTAGGCAATTTAAAAGAGCGGGCAATTCACAGGAAAATCCGGTAGTAGAATGGTGCTGTACAGAATGTTTTCAACACTATCTCTTCACATTATGTTTTCCTAATAAATAGTTCATACAGGTCCATTGAAGCATTTTTCAATAATTTCAAAATTTTTCCCGAAAAACTAAAACAGGAAAAGAAATACCAAGAGGAGTGAAATATGAAAGCAAGAGTTGCTTATCAAAAGACAAAATGTCAAAAATCAAACTCTTGTCCTAATTGTTTCGAAAAAATTCGAAATCCAGGAATTCTCTAGTACAGCTAAATAATTACAAGGTCTGTACACCCCTGATGTTGTGAGCACTCTTGAGAAACACCTAATCACATAATATCGCACAAAACACAGCCATCAACTTACATCTTCATCCTCCAAATCTATCTCATCTTCTCTCTCCTTCTGCCTTGCCACAAACTTTTCAATGACCTGGAATAATGGCGGAGAAATGGCCTTGAAGTACTTGTGGAAGTCCCACTTGACTGCCAATGCAGCAAAGATATTGTTGTTGACCAGAGCTGACCGGAGGTCAGTCAGTACTCCTGGAGAGTATTTACAGGAGTCCTCATACAGGTGTCGTGTGATCACGTAATCCAGGATAGCATCGCCAAGGAACTCAAGTCTGCAATGTTAATACAGTGTTTAGGTCTCAAAATTAATATTCTAAAGTCTGTATATATCACCATCAACATGTTAACTGATGAGTGTACAAGTTTCCTAAAATATCAGCAATGTTATTCTTTAAACAGAATCAATGTCATTCGGTTACAATCAAATCACATAAAATTCTATCAAGAAAATTTTAAGGTCAAATACCATCACAGGAGTCTACAACCTAATCTTTTAGATATTTTCATTCTTTAAAGAAATTAAAGTATTGTTTAGGTAAGTCTGAGACCAAAGTTACTCTCTTTGATATTGTTTTTAGGAACAAAACTATTGTTTGGTTCAGGACAATGAGATAATCCATTGAGTTTATGGTCGTAACTTTGAAAAGAAGTCCTTTGGAAGAAGTAGGTCAAAGTATATTCTGGTTTAGAGCTCTCTGTAGGATAAGACAAGAATTCCACGACAGTGGATGGGTACCCTGCACAGAACGTTGGTTGATTTCAGGAGTTAAAGCATGGAGATATATTTTCTATTGACAAAGTTTGAATTGGCCCAAGAGAACTTAGAGCTATAGCACGGAAACAAATTTTCTACTTAGATAACAATGACAGACTGACCTTGACTTCCCATCTGAAAAAAAAAATTTCAAGCAAGCACTTTTGGTAAGGAAGATCTGCATGTAGTTTGAGCTTGATCAACCCAAGGGAACTTTAGTTACCTCACAGAAACAAATTTTCTATTTTTAGTAACAGTGACCTTGACTTTGTACCTGGAAAACAATCCCAAGCAAGCACTTGTGATAGAGAATATCTGTATGAAGTTTCAGCTTGATCGACCCAAGGCAACTTGAGTTATTGTACGGACGCTGCGACTGGCGATGGCAAACAATGAAGATCACATATTTCATATAACTATTTGATTTATTCATTGGTAACAGTCGGTGATATTGTTGTAGTGGTAGGAGGATGGTACCTACCTTTGGTAACAGTCAGTGATATTAGAATGGTACCTACCTTTGGTAACAGTCAGTGATATTAGACCGGTACCTACCTTTGGTAACAGTCAGTGATATTAGACCGGTACCTACCTTTGGTAACAGTCGGTGATATTGTTGTAGTGGTAGGAGGACGGTACCTACCTTTGGTAACAGTCAGTGATATTAGAACGGTACCTACCTTTGGTAACAGTCGGTGATATTAGAACGGTACCTACCTTTGGTAACAGTCGGTGATATTAGACCGGTACCTACCTTTGGTAACAGTCGGTGATATTGTTGTAGTGGTAGGAGGACGGTACCTACCTTTGGTAACAGTCAGTGATATTAGAATGGTACCTACCTTTGGTAACAGTCGGTGATATTAGAACGGTACCTACCTTTGGTAACAGTCGGTGATATTAGAACGGTACCTACCTTTGGTAACAGTCGGTGATATTAGAACGGTACCTACCTTTGGTAACAGTCGGTGATATTAGAACGGTACCTACCTTTGGTAACAGTCGGTGATATTAGAACGGTACCTACCTTTGGTAACAGTCGGTGATATTAGACCGGTACCTACCTTTGGTAACAGTCGGTGATATTGTTGTAGTGGTAGGAGGACAGTACCTACCTTTGGTAACAGTCGGTGATATTAGAACGGTACCTACCTTTGGTTACAGTCAGTGATATTAGACCGGTACCTACCTTTGGTAACAGTCAGTGATATTAGAACGGTACCTACCTTTGGTAACAGTCAGTGATATTAGAACAGTACCTACCTTTGGTAACAGTCGGTGATATTAGAACGGTACCTACCTTTGGTAACAGTCGGTGATATTAGAACGGTACCTACCTTTGGTAACAGTCGTGATATTAGACCGGTACCTACCTTTGGTAACAGTCGTGATATTGTTGTAGTGGTAGGAGGACAGTACCTACCTTTGGTAACAGTCGGTGATATTAGAACGGTACCTACCTTTGGTAACAGTCGGTGATATTAGAACGGTACCTACCTTTGGTAACAGTCAGTGATATTAGAACGGTACCTACCTTTGGTAACAGTCAGTGATATTAGAACGGTACCTACCTTTGGTAACAGTCAGTGATATTAGAACGGTACCTACCTTTGGTAACAGTCAGTGATATTAGAACGGTACCTACCTTTGGTAACAGTCAGTGATATTAGAACGGTACCTACCTTTGGTAACAGTCGGTGATATTAGAACGGTACCTACCTTTGGTAGCAGTCGGTGATATTAGAACGGTACCTACCTTTGGTAACAGTCAGTGATATTAGAACGGTACCTACCTTTGGTAACAGTCAGTGATATTAGAACGGTACCTACCTTTGGTAACAGTCAGTGATATTAGAACGGTACCTACCTTTGGTAGCAGTCGGTGATATTAGAACGGTACCTACCTTTGGTAACAGTCGGTGATATTGTTGTAGTAATATTAGAACGGTACCTACCTTTGGTAACAGTCGGTGATATTGTTGTAGTGGTAGGAGGACAATACCTACCTTTGGTAACAGTCAGTGATATTAGAACGGTACCTACCTTTGGTAACAGTCAGTGATATTAGAACGGTACCTACCTTTGGTAACAGTCGGTGATATTAGAACGGTACCTACCTTTGGTAGCAGTCGGTGATATTAGAACGGTACCTACCTTTGGTAACAGTCGGTGATATTGTTGTAGTGGTAGGATGCGTGGGTGAAAGCCTGAAGCAGGTATGCCCTATCACGGAATTTGTAGCCAATCTTTTCCTCAAATGATGTGTATCCTATCAGAAGGTGATCCATCAGACCTCTGTCAGTTTCGGAGTTAGACAGGAGTGGTGAGGGTGGACATTGGTAACCATAGGAACTCACATTTGGACAGTCCTCCTAATGTAAACAGATACATTTGTATATAGTAGCGTCTAAATTGATTACATGTGCCAAAATTTCCTCTGGCACCAGATATCTCTTACCTCTAGATACAGGCTAACCTAATCCTTTTTTTTACTCCACATTGTGAAGAAAGCGACAGACAAGTCCTCCACATTGTGAAGAAAGCGACAGACAAGTCCTCCACATTGTGAAGAAAGCGACAGACAAGTCCTCCACATTGTGAAGAAAGCGACAGACAAGTCCTCCACATTGTGAAGAAAGCGACAGACAAGTCCTCCACATTGTGAAGAAAGCGACAGACAAGTCCTCCACATTGTGAAGAAAGCGACAGACAAGTCCTCCACATTGTGAAGAAAGCGACAGACAAGTCCTCCACATTGTGAAGAAAGCGACAGACAAGTCCTCCACATTGTGAAGAAAGCGACAGACAAGTATCAACATAAAGAACTAATAGGCTCAACCTAAACATTTCACAATCACACTCATTTGGGAACGGTTATTTTTCTGACACACCAAGAAAATATTTTTTTATTACTTGACTTTTTTTATGACAAATTGGAGACCCCTATCTGTCCAACCTGACCCCTCTAGGACTCAACATAACGGTCAGGTTAACCTACCTTATAAGACAACACATGGTCCACTAAACAAATTTTATGTAAATTAACAACTTTTATATCCTTGTTTCTATTCAAATGGGTTGATAGCTGCATACCGGTAATGTGTAATACAGCATGGTGTGTATGACTGAGGTACATACCGGTAATGTGTAATACAGCATGGTGTATATGACTAAGGTACATACCGGTAATGTGTAATACAGCATGGTGTATAAGAGTAAGGTACATACCGGTAATGTGTAATACAGCATGGTGTGTATGACTAAGGTACATACCGGCAATGTGTAATACAGCATGGTGTATAAGAGTAAGGTACATACCGGTAATGTGTAATACAGCATGGTGTGTATGACTGTGGTACATACCGGTAATGTGTAATACAGCGTGGTGTATAAGGTACATACCGGTAATGTGTAATACATGCAGCATGGTGTATATATAAGGTACATACCGGTAATGTGTAATACAGCATGATGTATATGACTAAGGTACATACCGGTAATGTGTAATACAGTATGGTGTATATGACTGAGGTACATACCGGTAATGTGTAATACAGCATGGTGTATATGACTAAGGTACATACCGGTAATGTGTAATACAGCATGATGTATATGACTAAGGTACATACCGGTAATGTGTAATACAGCATGGTGTATAAGGTACATACCGGTAATGTGTAATACAGCATGGTGTATATGACTAAGGTACATACCGGTAATGTGTAATACAGCATGGTGTATATGACTAAGGTACATACCGGTAATGTGTAATACAGCATGATGTATAAGGTACATACCGGTAATGTGTAATACAGTATAGTGTATATGACTAAGGTACATACCGGTAATGTGTAATACAGCATGGTGTATATAGATTAAGGTACGTACCTTTGAGGCAGTGGGCACTGTTGTCTCCTCCTCCTGTACATCATCTACTGTGGCCGCCTTTGGTGGCAGAACTTTCAACCCGAGCCAGTACATGAACCTTAGAGCCGCCTTCTTACCACAGGAAGTGAGATAACATCCGATGAGGGACTCGACACAGTCGGCGATGGACTTGTCTGGGATACTGTGAAGCGTCTGTAGACAATACGAGTACATATCTACGCCTTTCACCTCATTCACTTCGATATCCTGCTCTTCCACCTGCTGCCATTGGTCAATATCCATGATCTGTTGGTCAATTTCATCCTCCGTTAATCTTTTATTCTCTTGCTGCATCTTCCTATGACCTTTCTTCTCAGCTGACTTTTCGTGAGGTTCCTTTGCCAGACCATTTGTCTTACTCAGGACGACATGTGGTACGGGTCCCTTACGTTTTGTCTCGTTGATGACATATCCGGGCGGCAGCCAATTCTCATAGGGTTCAAACTTAGTGGAGATCATGCACTCAGCTAGGTCCGTCTTCTTCCCTAATCTGTACAAGTTACAGTTACTGACCTGTTTACTCCGCAGGTAGCTAAGTTTTCCTTCATGTATACCTGGATATGAACAGTATAGATACACAGTGATGGCGTATTTGAGGAAGGAATCTCCGATCGTCTCCAGTCGCTCCAGACTAAAGAAGTCGTTGGCGTTTGACATGGTAAGAGCCTGAAGTATGGTGCAGGGACTAGGGCCTATATACTTACTCAGGTCAATATCTACATCCAGTGACAACAGTGGATCTGGGAATGCAACCTTGGCAAGATCAACAGGAGCGGATTTCTTAACCTCACGTTCATCTGATTTTCCAAAATGACCGACAGAGGCAAAAACATCGGCTACTTCATCAGAAATCTGTTGTTCTCCAGATTGGTTCTTATTACTTTTGGATTTCCCATTGTCAGTCACAGCTTCACCGGAGACCTTATTCTGTGAATCATCCATGGTCAACATTCCACCCTCACCTCTGTTACTCACAGGGTCATCCCAGCCTGAGGATGCTTGGCATTTTGTTTCAGCATTATCACAGTCAGTTTGAATATCACAGTTTTCGGCTTGGTCTAATTTGTGTGTATTGTTATCATGAGGTAAACTGTTGCAAAACGATTTGTCACCTTCATTGGCATAGTCTGTTGTCACTTTGCTGAAATCTTTCATGAGGCCATTAGAGGACAGGCCATTACACTGATGTTTACTTACTTTGCTAACGCATTTAGTAAGTACTGTTTGATCACAGTCGTGGTTTTCGAGTTTAGAGATTTCACTTTGTAGACAATACTTAGATTGAGAAATATCACATTTTATATCTTTGTTATCTTGACTTAGATTGCATTGCTTATTTGTTTCTTCTGCATAGGTTCCATTACATATTGTTGCTCTGCTGCCCTCATCATCACAAACAGACATTAATTGACTATTGTTATCATTCCCATTTTTTTCTTTGTTCACAACAGTTATTTGACTAGAGTAGTCTGCCCCTTCTTCCTGGTAAGCCTGTGGAGCCTGACTTTTCCCTGAAGTATCCACCCTTGCTTCTGTGTATCTATATTTGTTGTTTTCATCATTTTTATTAACAATTTCCTCATTTTTCACAACTTCAATTTCTATCACAGATTCTTGAAATTTCACATTTTCACTAGCAGGTACTTTGTTGTCATGGCTGGATTTCACATTTTCACAGGCAGCCATTCCGTAGTCATCGCTAGATTTCACATTTTCACATTCAGCCATTTCATTGCCATCACTAGATTTCACATTTTCACAAACAGCCATTTCATTGTCATCACTAGATTTCACATTTTCACAAACAGCCATTTCATTGCCATCATTAGATTTCACATTTTCAGAAACAGCCATTTCATTGTCATCACTAGATTTCACATTTTCACAAGCAGTCATTGTCATGCTGTGGCCGGATTTCCCATTTTTGGAAGCAGTTTTTGACTCATCATTGCTATTTTTCACATTTTCACTGTTTTCTTCTACGTTTGTATTTACAACTGTACTTTCCAGAGCTTCTCTATCTATACTGATATTTTCCAATTTCCCTGTTAATTCTAACACTTCTCTTTGCATATGTTCATTTGAAATTCCAGCCTGTTTGTCTTCAGAATTCATATCTTTGCTTTCTTTCAGAGAAAACTTACTTTCAGCACCATCCAAGTTTTCTTTTTCATCCTGCAAAGAGAAGCCAAAATCCAATGCAGGGAACTGGAACTCCTCAGGAAGGTCCACTTGCCCAATATTAGCACCAGTTGCGATACGGATTCTGATCTCCTCGGCAACCAGGAGATAATTGATTCTGTAAAGTATTGTGGGAAGGCAGACAGCTTTTCTCCAGAGTGATGAAGGAAAGACATGAACCTCACAAAGTTCTGGGACTAGAATTTGCTTCTGTTGTAGATTTTCTCTTCTGGCTTTCTTTGTCTCCGCACTGCTTGTTGGCAAGGCAACACCCTTTTGATTCATGTATCTCGGAGTGAGAAGATTAAGGCGAGCAGAAGTGTGATCTACATCCAGTAGAGGCTGCTCCTGATTGGTCACTGTCAGACCATATTTGGTAGTGTAGTATTCACTAAATGTCTTGTAAAGCTCGGGAGATGGGAATGCAGATGAAGGATTGAGATCACTGCGGATTTCAGCCACATAGAAATGCTGTGGTTGGTCAATATTACGATATGAAGGCATAACTACGGCATCTTCGTATTCTTGTCTTTTAAACTCGAACACTTCTCGTTTGGAGTCATATATGTTTCTCTTCACGGTTTGCTTGGAGTGCTTCACCAGCTCAATAAATTCCCAATCAACAAAGTAGTCTGAACCGTCTGTTCCTGGAATAGTAACAATCGTACAAGATAAGTATAAATAGAGGTTACACAACGAGTGGTTGCTGGATATGGAATTTATTTCACACGAGTAAGTTGTTTTTTAAAAGTTACAAAAGACACTAGCTTTCATGAGTGTCTTTTGCAACTTTGAAAAAATAACTTACGAGTGGGAAATAAATTCCATATCCAAAGATCACGAGTCGTGTTACCTATTTCTACCAAAATAATATTGGTTTGAATCAAAGGGAAACGTAGGGAAGTCTTATTTGCATACGCGAAATAAGACTTCCCTACGTTTCCCTTTGATACTTCATAGGTTGTGTACCTATTTCTACCACAATAATATTGGTTTGAATCAAAGGAAAACGTAGGGAAGTCTTATTTCGCGTATGCAAATAAGGTGTACAGGTGACAACCGGGACCCTGTGATGTGACATCATTGGATTATTGATGGCTTAAATAACAATTGCAGCTCCGGTCAAAGTTCTAATTCTTGACCAATCAAGACCGGAAAGTCATATTCCACTGGAATAAAACATATATATCCAACAGTCTGCACATTTATACAATGGCTTGAGAGTGGAGTAACACAGCGTATTGTGGTAGAAACACACATCCTTGATACTCCAGAAATATTGTTCACTTTTGTCCTCTGCACCCTTGGAGTATGTCATAGCAAAATGAAGGCACACAACTAGCTATTTGAATGGTGTCAGGGAAAAAATAACCTGACCAATCGCTAATCTGATGTATTTCTTTCGAAAATCACACATGAATGGCAATCAAGTTCAAAGTAAGTCAATTTAACATTAAGGCGACCTTGAGATTATTTGTTTTATATTAAAGGATAAAACTGGTCATTTTGTTTTATCCAAAAGGTGGCAGTGACAGAGCCTTAGGCATGACATATTTCAGAGTTGCAGAGAACAGATATAAATGTAACCCATGGTATATTGAGGATGGCAAACACATTTCCCAGAAGATTTAGTGGTGATTGGATGAATATAACTATATTAATTTTATAATCAATGTATATATGCATTCATTTTCGGTAACAGATAAACAATTTGTGCTCCTAGAAAGGAATAGCGGTATAAACAGGATTTTTTTTTATCTTAACGCCTACATTCCTGTAGATATGTTAATTGAAGTCTAATTTTAGTTCATTTAGCGCTAGAGTTGAAGTGCTAAATAACGTCAATCTTGAAATAAGGCTGATTATGGTGTTACAAATTTACCTACTGCATGTACATCAAAGTTATATACATAAAATGTAGCATCTATTAGGATAAGAACAAGATAGAATAATATAATGAAACTTCTTATGATGTCGCATTAAATCTCTTTTTTACCATCAACCCTAATTTCCGATGATAGTGCTAATTGATGAATGCACTGTCATATGCATACATACAGTCAGTACCAGGTATATGATGTGTACTTTGGTAATGTGATAAAAACAACCTTGAATATGTATGAACAATACATGTCTCCCTATTACAAAACTCAACTGAAGTTTTATTTTCTGTTCAGTACTGCCTCAATAACATAAAACTTGCCTTCATCTTTATATAAAAAGCAAAATTGATCTAACATCACTACTACATTGTATGTCAGATTTGTAGTACCGATCAGTCGACTTACTGCGGTTAAGAGGAATGATACAGTAGCCAAGGTCTGCCTTTTCCGGTTGAAACTCCATGGGGTCCTTCTCCAGACGTAATACTTCCGTAAACACAAATCGGTGAAACTCACGCAGTTTTGTGAGATCCTCCTTTGTGAAGGAGGTATCCGTCCGTAACAGGTCCAAGGACACAGTTACTTCCCCTGATCTTGTATACAATGGAAATGTAGGGATCTGAAAAAGCACATCATTAGTTTTTACAGAGACATTTCAGCCCCGCCTTATCAGTACAGCCCATTTATGTGAAGTTTCATTGGAATCGATCCATCAGTTTTGGAGGAGTTGTCCGGACAAACTTAAAGTTATGACTCTTATTGCAAAACCTGTTTATAGTGACCAGTTACCATAGCAACCATAATTCTGAGAAAAACAAAGTTACATACACAGCTACACATGGCCCTTTATACAGTAGACAAGATGTGTCTACAGACAGACAGATGGACGAACAATCCGATTCTAGTATACTCCAACCCCCTTCCTAACTTCGTCGTGGGGGTATAATGACAGTCTAGAAAACCAATTACAGCTTCAGTACACTCTACCTACCAGTCTATAAGCTACTATCTTACCTTTGGTATATGGTTAGAACTCAGTAATCCAAACCCTCTCCTTGTCTCGTCTGGTGTGTACACCCGGCGCCCCCTGGTGTTCTGATCGTCAGATATAGGCTGGGTCAGCGTTAAATGGATGAGGTATACGTAGTTGTTGTCTACAGTAGGATGACCTTTCACCAGGGATGACCCCAGCTGTGAATATAAACAAGAATATATTTCAGCTCTGTGCCAAAAACAAACACATGGAAAACATTGTGTAAATATTGTACATTCTCCTGTGACCAAGGTTATTTTTTTCAATTATAGTAATCACAGTTTGAAATTGATCCATGAAATTTTTGGCTGTTCTGTACCTTAACGAACTCTTTCTAATTTTAGGTATTTCTAAAAATTCTTTCGGGTTCCATCAAAATTCTCTGAGTGCAGGACTCGGGACTCGTATATAGATTTATCACTTTACATGTAGGTATATAATATGTGTACATAATATCTACAAATTGACTATCGTCACTTGCTTACAAGGCAAACTGAGCTGTACAATTTCCATAAAAACATAATTCTAAGTAGATGCTTTTGTGTAATTTTTATAAAACAGCATCAGATGGGTTTATCCCTTCAACTTAAGTTTGAAGAAAAAATGAATCTTTCTATGGTAATTATGACCATGGACCATATCATTTCCCTATTAATTTCATTTTCAATTAAAGTAAAACCCTGCTAATTTGAACTGCGACGGGCCATATGCAAGTCAATAGTTCGAGGCATATGGGGCATTATCAGAGGTTGGTCGTAGACCATTATAGGTATGGATCAGTCAGGGCCTAGATGTGCATACCATCAAACTGTCATTAAACCAAGCAAGAATGAATTCCAATAGAAATTCAACATATGATAGTCAACAACTGTCACTTGACTTTTGAAATATTTCAGTCAATTTGACCCTTTTTGATCCCACCCATCAGCCCCTAGGGTCAGACCAACGTGCATAACATCAAACTGTCATCGCAACCCATTTAGAGTTAATTAATCAGAAATCCAACAAATGATTGTCAAAAATGTGATTTTCCTATATAAACTATAGTAAAGTTTACCCTCTCCAAATGGGCATACATGAGACCCCAGTGTCATGAAATTCACAATTCTGGTTAAGCTCCTTAAGATCTTTCCATATATGAAGAGTATTTGATTCTATCTTATTTGGGTCTTGAGAAGAAGATTTCTGGAATCGCAGTCAATTTATACGTACGGTATACCCTCCTCAGAGACAAACATGAGATCCCAGAGTTAGGAGATCCCAGGATCATGAAATTCACAATTTCCACCCACCCACCTGTTTGATGTAATACTGTTTCCTCTTTGTTGTACCGGGCCTCGCCTCCCCAGCCACGTCTTCCGAGTCCCATGCACTGGAATCTTCCTCCTCCTTCATGAAGAGCTCCTTTCCAACAGGAAGTAACTGATCGTCAATTTCCCCTACAACATAAATACACACTGAATTATCTACCTTTACAGCACTCTTTAGCATTTCATTCCAAAAGCTGGTACATCTCCAAGGTATTCCTCACACACAAAGTAATATAGAGGTACATCAATATTTACCCTAAAACAACCTAAAACTTTAACATAAATGTCATAATAGGGCTGAAATTGGGCATGAGTACCAATTTCTAACTTTCTGCTGTTTCAACTTCAGTAATGAGAACTAAACTAACACAAGAGGCCCATGGGGCCTGTATCGCTCACCTGGTTGGATTAGACCAAATGTCGAAATAATGTTCATATTCAATTTGTTTTATTTGTAAAACTCTAACAATGCTATATATGGTTATAGTGTGGGAATCCGAACTGCTTTAAAGATTAATGAAGTCCAGACTCTCTAAGGTCTGAAAGACCTCAAGAATTGTTTATAGAACATGCATTCATCACTTTATGACAAGTAGCGATTTAAAGGAATTACCTCTATTTCACCTATTGGGCCCCACCCTTTTGGCCATTCGGGGGTCAGAGTCACCATTTATGCAAAATCTGTTCCCCTGTTTCTGACAAAGTTGGGTTCAAATCCATTCATAACTTGATGACTTATAGCGATTCAAAGGAATTACCTCTATTTCCCCCACTGGGCCCTGCCCTTTTGGCCCCTTTAGGGTCAGAGCCACCATTTATGCAAAATCTGTTCCCCTTCCCCCAAGGATGTTTCGGACCAAATTGGGTTCAAATCCATTCATAACGTTATGACTAGTAGTGATTTTAAGGAATTACCTCAATTTCCCCTATTGGACCCCGCTCCTTTGGCCCCTCGGGGGTCAGAGTCACCATTTATGCAAAATCTCTTCCCCTTCCCTCAAGGATGTTTCTGACCAAATTGGGTTCAAATCCATTCATAACTTTATGACTAGTAGAGATTTAGAGGAATTACCTCCATTTCCCATATTTGGCCCCGCCCCTTTGGCCCCTCGGGGGTCAGAATCACCATTTATGCAAAATCTGTTCCCCTTCCCCCAAGGATGTGTCTGACCAAATTGGGTTCAAATCCATTCATAACTTTATGACTAGTAGTGATTTAAAGGAATTACCTCTATTTCCCCTATTGGGCCCCGCCCCTTTGGCCCCTCGGGGGTCAGAGCCACCATTTATGCAAAATCTCTTCCCCTTCCCCCAAGGATGTTTCTGACCAAATTGGGTTCAAATCCATTCATAACTTTATGACTAGTAGAGATTTAGAGGAATTACCTCTATTTCCCATATTTGGCCCCGCCCCTTTGGCCCCTCGGGGGTCAGAATCACCATTTATGCAAAATCTGTTCCCCTTCTCCCAAGGATGTTTCTGACCATATTGGGTTGAAATCCATTCATAACTTTATGACTAGTAGCGATTTAAAGGAATTACCTCTATTTTCCCTATTGGGCCCCGCCCCTTTGGCCCCTCAGGGGTCAGAGTCACCATTTATGCAAAATCTGTTCCCATTCTGCCAAGGATGTTTCTGGCCATATTTGGTCAAAATCCAATGAGAACTTTATGAGAAGTAGCGATTTGAAGCAAATGTTGACGGACGGACGGACGGACGGACGGACGGACGACGGACGGACGGACGACGGACGCCGCGCCATGGCATAAGCTCACCGGACCTTCGGTCCAGGTGAGCTAATAATGGAGACTATCATATTCCTTTGAATGTAAGACGTGCAGTGCCAACATAATGCCGGAGGAAAAGTTTTTGAGTATATAGGAATATGGATCGGAGACATTCAATACTGGAGCACAAGTCTTAGGTTTTTTGTTTGGAACAGATTCTGCTAATTCTAGCAGCCAAAATACCTCTCAAACCAGCATTTATGACAAAAGCCTGTAAGTATTTCAGGATACATCAAGGGGAGGAAAGAGAATATTATCAACTAGATGAACATTGTAAATCACTAGATTTTCTTGAAACTCTCCACAATTAATGGAGAGATGTCACCTCGCTGATTAAATCTTCGACAATCAATGGTACAATGAAACACTTATACTACCTTATGGAGGAAAATCCTTCCAACACTTGCATCTTACAAGTTGGTACCTCATCCAAAAATTGAAGATCACATGAATGTTTGTATCTTACCTATTAAAGATCACATGAATGTTTGTATCTTACCTATTGAAGATCACATGAATGTTTGTATCTTACCTATTGAAGATCACATGAATGTAAGTACCTTACCTTAATATTTGAAGACCACACAGACCTTTATAAGTGGATGATCACATGTTTGTAGCTTACCTGTACACATATTTCGTACCTAAATATTGAATGATCCCATGAATGTTTATATCTTACCTGACTTATGGAGAATCTCACAAGCCTTCAAGGCTACTGCTTGTTTGGCCAGCATCTTGGTAGGCATGTGTATTCCCTACAAATATAATACACACATACACACTGACATAGTCTAATTTGTAGATAAAAACCAGAAATCCCATCTTAGTGCCTGTCTCTGAATAATAACCATTACTTCCATCATGTAGGTTTGTACTTTACTGTTCAATTCTACTCTTTTCTCTAAATACTTATCTTTTCTATCAATACACAATATTCTCAAAACAAAATGACTGTCTCATTTTTTTTCTAATCAGTCTTAAAATTGAACAAGTAAAGCCAAGGAAAACCTGAATATGAAGTTTTGAAAATAGTCTTCTTCAAATACATGTACTTCTCAAGATAAAGTATTTAAACAAGGATTGTCTATGGACAAAGCCTGCAATTTGCATTGAAAAGCCAACTATCTGATGATGGAAGGCTAAAACAAAATGACCCTCAAACCTGAATTTCTTCTTTCAATGGAGAGTTGATTGGAAGTCTCAAGGTGGCTCTGTACACAGTCTGTCCCCCCTTCTGAGTCAAATGGATTGTACACTTTGGGGTCAGGTGGGTGAAATGCATCACTTGGCAACTTGGCACAATATCTGTGTACAGATAACAAAATAAGGAATAATATATGGTAAAACTTTACATACATATCTGCACATACAGAATAAATCTATATTTAGCTTTAAATTCTTACATTCTATTACTCAGCACATCACTATTTGACTTATAACAGTCCAAATACCAGTCCCAGATATCATAGAAATATTAATGAAGGTTATACTGATGAATTTCACCAAAATTTGTATATGAATGCTGATTTTGGATTGAAAAGTTTTGAATTCCTAGCAGAAATTAGCTGTAAAGGTAAACCTAGTGTTAACCCCAGTTTTTACCTGTTAACGAGAAAGTGAAAGAGAGGTAAAGGTAACCACAGTTTTTACCTGTTGACGAGAGCGATGGCGGATGTAAGAGTGACCTGGACACCTCCTTCCTCATTACTGGGTTTGTACGGAGGCAGGATATCGTGGTAGAGATCTGCAATGTTATCACAGTTCATCTCTTCCTCATTCTCGTTAGCTTTCCATATCCCCTTCAGCACCTGTAATAATAAAAAAAAACTTGGTACACTGTACGACAAAGACATATATAAAGGCATTTAGTAATATGCAATATATGGGAATTTCCAATGTACTTAAACAGTTTCAAATTATTAACTCACAATCATGAAAAATGTGTTACTATTACAGCAACATTTAGAATGTTAACATTTTCATATGATAAATACATGCATATAGTGGAATTGAATCATGACATTTCCATATCCTCTTATAATTAAGAATAATGTTAATCATAAATAGCATACCCCTTCTATTTCCTTATATTTAGCCAATTCTGTTCTGAAAGCCTTCAGATTGGTCTTGTCTGCTAAAATCACATACTCAGATTCCCTGGCCCTAGCTCGCCCCTGAAACGCAAAACCAATATTAGTAATTGACATCTTCACTCTATCCTTACACTTGTGATAATATATATCAGATGGCTATAATATGAGGGAGCATCATATATACATAACACACAGAGGTTTGTCAAAATGACCCTGGGAGCCAATCAGAAGTAAAGACAATTTAATGACAAAAAAAGAAAAGAAAAAGAAAATTAGATATAGGGATTTGCTGATGATCAAGAGTTGGCAAGTCTCATCTTGGCTATTTAAATATAAAACTTTGACATTAATGATTATTTTTTGCCAATCAACACTGAAGAATAAATGAGACTAAGAGCTAATTTTCTCAGAGTCCTGTACATGTGATCACAGGTCACATGCCTCTGTGTACATGTACACATGTACAGGAGTAACCCTAGTTTTAATCTGAATTTTTTTATAATCTATGGGAAACCACTATCATGTTATACTGGTAACAATCTTATCTGGCTATAAGGGCCAGATTGACATTTTAAAGACAATACCTTGGACTGGCTGTATGAGCGGTAATCCTTCGGTGGGTCAAACTTGACAATGAGGTTACACTTTGGTATATCAACGCCTTCCTCCAACACATCAGTAGCCAGCAGAAGGTTGAGTTCCTGGAGGCGGAATTTACGTAGGATTTCCTCCTGTTTTTTATAGCTTTTACTGCCTTCCTTCTTCGACCCCTGCCCGGTGATGTGGTGACTCTTGATGAAACATAGCTGGTCATCCCATGCACAAACTTCTTCTATGAACTTGTTTAAAGCAAATGCCACATAACGGTGATCGACAAACACAATGCCACAAAGATATTTGTCATCACTGCCAGAGAATAACTGTATCCCTGATTTATCTTCAGGGACGTCTTTCTTCACAGCAACGTGTATAATCTTGGATCCTCCTGCTCTGTCCTCGTCGTCCGAGGAATCAGTCAGGGCTAGACTATCATCCGACATGTAGGAATCATCGTCCAATCCATCTGCATCTTCGCTGCTGATGATCTTGAAGTCACAGTCGGGTTTGAACTGCCGTAAATGGTCGACAAGTTTCTTCACTTTTGGGGTGGTGTAAAGTAGCAGTTCTTCAATGTCGTATTCTGGTGAAAAGTTGTTTTCAAAGTGAGTGATGAGTAGCCGGAGTTGTGTGGCAGCCATGCGTAGGAACTTCTTTTTCACGTCTACTGTTTCATGCTTGTCAATCTTCTCCAGCTGCGAGACAAACATCTGAGCGAGACTGACTGCACACCAAGGACCGAGACGGTACAGGATATTGAGACACTCTACGATCACTGTCTTTGGTGTTTCTATTGGGTCTTCGTTACCATCCAGCTTAATTTTACATTCCTGCAGAAAATGAAGTGCATTTTCCAAGATAACTTCCAATTCTTCAACCATACCAGTTTTATCCTCATACCTGTCACACTCGAACATCAACTCTGTTGGCCGCATTCCATATCTCTCAGAGTAAACAAGAGTGGATGTCTCCGCCGAAGCATTGAAGCGTTTCTCTAGTTGTTTGATAGTTGTAATCAATTTTACCGGGTCCTGACAATGATGACTGGTGAAACAGGAAGTGAGACCAAGGATTCTGGGAGAATCTTCAGATTTGCTTTGTGATTGTAGCCTCTTTGTGATATGATCATATGGATGATCAATGTCCAATACATGCTGGCAGTGATCAAAGATAAGCACATTGACTTGAGATAGCTTCAGAAGATTTTCCTCGATGAGGTATTGAAAGAACTTGGGGAGCATGACCATTGCCTGTGACCTTTGAATCTCTACTGTCCACCAATTCTGATCTCTGTCCTGACAGTCTGTGGAGTACTGACCAACGGTCAGATCTGTGTGGTGGCCAATCACCAGCGCATACTGGGCTATATCTTTACCTGAAAGCATTTTTATTTCATTACTATCATACTGTTCTAACAATGGAAATATTTGGTAACAATACCTGTTTAATATGTTTCTTAATTGGCATCAACTAATTATATAAGTAAGAGTATGTAAATCATACATATTTAACCTATAAGTTTCAAGTAGGGGTTTTTTACAGGAAAAAATTAAGTTCCTCATTTTTGAAATTGGATATCAAATAGGGTAATGTGCTTCAACTGGGCATCAA
The DNA here is from genome assembly GCF_902652985.1 of Pecten maximus. Classification (NCBI taxonomy): domain Eukaryota; kingdom Metazoa; phylum Mollusca; class Bivalvia; order Pectinida; family Pectinidae; genus Pecten; species Pecten maximus. The sequence goes on along the minus strand of NC_047017.1, from coordinate 8,428,602 downwards.
AACAAAGAAGACTTTATGAAAAGTCAAATACCAAGTGTTGATGTGCCAAAATATCAGCTGACTTGAGCCCAGACGACTAAAATAGTAACATGTAGTCAGTACATACCATTATTGACAAGGAATACGCCTCGCTTTCCTCCCTGATCCAGTGGCTGCTGTAACTGATGACCAAGCTCCTTCAGCAGCATCACACTGAGGAACATACAACTGGAAGTGGCACCCAGACATACCAGTGTGTTCTGCTGGACCGCAGCATCCAACAGCTCCACCTATATTCAACAACAGCGACCACTTTAAACAGCTGATTAAAACACAAACTTCGTAGAATTTTAAATATTTTAAGCAGCCCATTAAAATATAGACTTTACAAATTTGTGTAACTTTTAAACATATATTTGTTAGCAAGTCTAAACATTTTTGTTACAATTTTTTTTTAAATGTAATAATTAAAAAATCTTTATTGAAAGACATTTTTCATTTTATTATGTTACTGACATCCACTTCCTTGCAAAATATTCAAATCCAAATTTCCAAAAGGTATCAATTTTTTTTTTTTTTTTCGTTAGTTAGGTTATATAACAAATATACACACTTGAAATGTATACATGTATTCAATAATAAACAGCATATTCATTGTTTCGGTGAAAAAGATAATATTATATACTTTTGGTCAATTTTCTTAATAGCCATACCATAGTTTATACTTATCAATACCATTAATATTTAATATTATAGGTAAATAATATATATAAATCTTTATACTTTCAAAATGACAAATTTTATCAACTTATCGGTATATATGTATGTCATTGCCACAACACTTTGAATAAAATTCTTAAAAAAAAATATTTTCAGGATGAAAATAGTATACACACCTGGTATGTCCGGGGGGTGAATGTATGAGTAGGAATGTCCTCATATCTAAGATGGCGTGGTAATCGTCTTGAAGACTCACTTCCGGTACGACCCATCTATAATTTATGCAATGAATAAAACAAATTTAAGTATTCGATGTTCTTTTTTATGAGGTTTGTCTGAATCATACTTTTTGTAAAATATTTAACAAAACATGACAAACTACAAACTTTCATTCACCAGAAATTTATTTACCAGGGGTTCGATGGAGGACTTTCCTCGAGCTCTCTTCTTTATAATAAATAGCAATGACTGCATGTCCTTTTCTCTAAATGTTAATCTATAGTCCCTATTATATGAGGCCTAAAATGTCTGAAAACATTAGTGTTCTATACAAATTAAGATAGGTTCAAATATATCTAGACTGTAACGAAGTATAAATTATCAGGTCCCTGTGCCCCATCCTTTTACAGCATATTGTATCTTAGGATTTATGAAAAGTATGGTATTGTGGTATATTAGTGATGGGAATCGGTTTCACTTTCAGAGTCAATAATCGGAAATCGGAATGAATTGATTATCGATTATTATTGGTTTTCTAAATTAAGCACAGTATTGTGTCCTTTTGTAGATAATTTTTGAAAATCGAGTTCATTTATTATATAATTTACATGTGTTAGGCCTTGATTTGTTATCAATATGTTATATACTGAACATAAACAAAGGTTACATTAACCTTAATATATCTAAATATCCTTAATTGCTTGTAAACGACCAATGAATATATTGGTAAAATTAAACAACTACTTCTTGGTTTGGCAACATTACAAAAATACAAAAAGTCAAAATATAAGATTTACGCGATATACATACACTTACAGAAATTTCCAATTAAATACATTTTCAAAATTGTCATCGATGATCAGTTTTATTTACTTTTCTTCAGCTAATTATAATTTTCAATCATTTTCGATCATCGACCCACCACTAGTGAATATACTTCTGTGCCTTCATAGCAGGTGCTTCCATGTTTTTCAAATTCACAAACAATTAACTGATCAGGTCGTAACAATGTCATCATGATGAAAGAGAAAAGTAGAAGCTTAAGTGAAAAGGCCAGACAAGAATCAAACCTGATAATTACATGACTCTATCAACTGCGATTCAGAGAAGCATACATGGTGTTAATTTATGATTGAATATCTGCCTAAGATGGAAAGTACAGTAGCTCGGAAACACAAAACAGATAAGATGGAAAGTACAGTAGCTCGGAAACACAAAACAATCACCACATATCTATTTATTATTATCACACTAGTATTATTTTACGTTTTTAATAACTACCTGTAATCCATGATTCAGTATTTTCATTAGATTGCATTTCTAAATGGTTCGGAACTAACATACATATATATGCTATTTGTCAATCTTGTATATAAAAGTGACTAGTGAGATGCATTCATTGTATTGTAGCATAATCATATAATTTGTCGAGTCCACAATAATAATTGTGCTGATAATCGTGATCAAGATTCATAGTTCACGAACACAAACTCATACTTTGAACAGGAAACTGTCTTTCAAAAACAAAAATATAACCCAACAAATTTTTATAAAAGTTAAGAAAGCTCTAACGTCGCCGAAAGTAAATAAACAACGTCAATTTCCTCTATCACTTTAGAACCCGTTTTCCATGAACAGATCTCGATTGTTTGGCGATTTCGACGATTACATCAGGGAAAATGCAGCATCGATTGTCGATCTAACAATTGTAAACAAACATTTATCTCTCAATTAATTGACATGAGATCTTACGGTGTCTCTGGGAGATGAGGTGTCCTTAAAACATCATTAGAAAATCAAAGTTTTTGTGAAGCAGTCAACTGGAGCACTGTGGTCCACCATGCTGGATTTCCAAGCGGAAGTGAAGCCCAAGCAATTTTAAAAAAGAATTTGATTGGCTGCATTGAGACGCTAAATTACTCGACCAATGAACGTGCTTTTAACAAACGTAATTACGATATATAAACAGACAGAAAATATGACAGAAGCAGAATCAGAGCTAGAAGTTTACAGGGTGTTAAAGGTAAGCCAAATTAAATTTGATTTTAACTCATTAATACTACTGCAAGTGTGTTAATTTCAAAACAGCGTACATGTTTATTTATGGGCACAAGTTGTTAGAAACAACACGTTTACATACTTTACCAGGTCCCAAGACCACAGTCTAGGATAAAGTGAAAGTAGATAATAAGTATACATATGCATGTATCATACAAAAATCATCAATAGGCCTACCTTAGAATTACATCTGCAAAATCATGACCATCTCCTTTTAGTATATATAATGTCTTGTTTTCAGAGTTTGCTGGCAATATAATATAGAATAACACAAATTGCACTGAATGAGAAGTGAGAATATGATTTTGCAGTGAAAATATAAGATTTTACAGTATAAATATAAGTTTTGCAGTGAAAATTATAAACAATCAAAGCGAACCTTTGTATTCACCTCATTGAAATTTGCCGATTTTTCCAATCGAAACAAAGATAGATAAATGGGTCATTTTTCTGTATTTCTGGGCCGCCGAGTGCATGGTTGAGGTGTCTCAACACTTTGAGGTGTCTCAACACTTTATAACTAGCTCTCCACCTCTTGGGTCGCGGGATCAAAACCAACATGGGGCAATTGTCTGTTACTGACCGTAGGCTGGTGGTTTTTCTCCGGGCACTACCTTTCCTCCGACTCCAAAACCTGGCTCGTCCTTAGATTACCCTGGCTGTTAATAGGACGTTAAACAATATAAACCAAACCAAAATTGCTGTATTTCTTAACTATTCTGCTAGTTTTTGACAAAATACTCACTTGATGTTAGCTTTTCAAGCACAGCTAGATGATATCAGTCCTTTCAAAATGGTGCCGTCAAAGTTGAGATGGCGTCATGTCAATCATATGTTACTGATTCCTACTATTTTTGACACTTTCAATTTTTAGATGTTTTAAAAAAATATGCATATAATATGCAATAGAAAGAAAATTAAGTTATTTCATTCCTGTTGAATATAATATATCAGGAACCATTCAACATCCTTTATATTTTACTGTGCTATTAAACCTTTGCTATACTCTCGATAACAATATTAATTTCATGTAGAACTAGCAATACTCTATTGCCTTTAAACAAATTATACACCACACCATTAACATTTTCAACCCAAAAATGTTTCTGAAATTATTTTAATGCATTGATGTTGATTTAGAAATACAAACATACAGGTTTAGATGAAAATAATATGTTTATCCTTCTTTCAGGCACCACCAGCAATTTATTACATTCCTGAGTATGTTACAAAAGAAGAAGAGGAATCACTTATGAAAAATGTCTATTCAGCACCCAAACCTAAATGGACCCAGCTGTCTAACAGACGCCTCCAGAATTGGGGTAGGGGGATAGACACTACATGTTTCTGACTCTAACTTGTACATAGTGACGTTTAGTGTTGGTGTGAAGCATTTGTTTAGTTTGCTTATATGTTGCTGTTAATTTTTGTTCGCAGGAATTGTCCCCCCTGATAGCTTCTGCTATATATCACTCTATCATCCAAATTGACAAATTTTGTCACTTTGTTTTGGTATTATATGTGGTAGATAATAACTGGTGCTTAACTTAGTTTTAATAATGACTCAAAACTTCAGATTAAATCATAGACTTATATAATGTATGAACAACTGATATATTTTAACAAACAGTATTGATGCAAAATTGATATCACTTTATATACCATGGAAATGATAGTTTTAATGTTTAAGTTAACCTTACATATTATTCATATAATAAGTGCATAATATTATATTGAACTGTACATGTATGGGAAATCTCAGATTTTCTCTCCCTTTTTTTTCCAGGCGGATTGCCACATCCAAAAGGAATGATAATGGAGGATTTGCCATCGGTAATACTTATTATCTGTGTTTAGGGGTTGGTGTGTTCTGTTGTACATTTGATGAATGTCCAGAGGTCACAGACCTGCACACCTAAGGTCAATGCCACACACTCCTAATGTCAATGCTACAGACCTGCACACTTAGAGTCAATGCCACATACCTGCACACTTTGCATCAATGCTACAGACCTGCACAGCTAACGGCGATGCCACAGACTTGTACATCTAACATCAGTGCCACACACGGATGTACCTGAACACCTAAGGTCAAGGTCATATACAGATGTACCTGTACACCTAAAGTCAAAGTCACACATACCTGTACACCTAAATCAAATTATTCCACAGACATGCACACTTAACATCAATTCCAGAGACCTTCACACCTTGGGTCAAAGCCACATAAAAATGTATATATACGCCTAAGGTCAAGGCCACATGAAGATGTACCTGAACACCTAAGTTCAAGCCAACATACGGATGTACTTGTACACCTAAGGTTAAGGTCACATACGGATGTACTTGTACACCTAAGGTCAAGGCTATATACAGATGCACCTGTACACCTAAGGTAAAATATAGCTGTACATCTTACTTCAAATTATACCAAAGACATGCACACTTAACATAATTCCACAGACCTTAACACCAAGGGGCAATGCCACATACAGATTTTTATGTACACCTAAGGTCAAAGCCACATATGGATGTACCTGTACACCTAAGGCCAAGGTCACAGACCTGTACACCTAAGGCTATGGTCACGGACCTGTACACCTAAGGCCATGGTTACAGACCTGTACACCTAAGGCCATGGTCACAGACATGTACTGTACACCTAAGGCCAAGATCACAGACATGTACTGTACACCTAAGGCCAAGGTCACAGACATGTACTGTACACCTAAGGCCAAGGTCACAGACCTGTACACCTAAGGCCATGGTCACAGACATGAACTGTACACCTAAGGCCAAGGTCACAGACCTGTACACCTAAGGCCATGGTCACAGACATGAACTGTACACCTAAGGCCATAGTCACGGACCTGTACACCTTAGGCCATAGTCACGGACCTGTACACCTAAGGCCATGGTTACAGACCTGTACACCTAAGGCTATGGTTACAGACCTGTACACCTAAGGCCATGGTTACAGACCTGTACACCTAAGGCCATGGTTACAGACCTGTACACCTAAGGCCATGATTACAGACCTGTACACCTAAGGCCAAGGTCACAGACCTGTACACCTAAGGCCAAGGTCACAGACCTGTACACCTAAGGCCAAGGTCACAGACCTGTACACCTAAGGCCAAGGTCACAGACATGTACTGTACACCTAAGGCCAAGGTCACAGACCTGTACACCTAAGGCCATGGTCACAGACATGAACTGTACACCTAAGGCCATAGTCACGGACCTGTACACCTTAGGCCATAGTCACGGACCTGTACACCTTAGGCCATAGTCACGGACCTGTACACCTTAGGCCATAGTCATGGACCTGTACACCTAAGGCCATGGTTACAGACCTGTACACCTAAGGCTATGGTTACAGACCTGTACACCTAAGGCCATGGTTACAGACCTGTACACCTAAGGCCATGGTTACAGACCTGTACACCTAAGGCCATGATTACAGACCTGTACACCTAAGGCCAAGGTCACAGACCTGTACACCTAAGGCCAAGGTCACAGACCTGTACACCTAAGGCCAAGGTCACAGACCTGTACACCTAAGGCTATGGTCACAGACCTGTACACCTACGGTCAAAGACACAGACCAGGTGGCAGAAATTCAAGTCACTCCAGTGCTTGTCTTGACTAAATTCACTAAAGAAAATTTCCCCAAGAATTTCACAATATTGTCATTATTATGTCAGTTTTATTATTATTATTAAGAAACTTGTAAAGGGGTATACTGTAAACGTGGAAATTTACGTGAGGGGGAATTTTAAGCTAATTACAAAGAGTCCTTTTGATCATGAAAATTTCCCCCATGCATATTATTTTGATATCATTTTGCGAAATCTCAAACAACAAACGAATGTGGTTCGATTGCAAAAATTACCCCAACGCGTATAGTTTACATATCAAAATTGCGAAATTAACCCCCCCGCAAAAATAACCATGTTTACAGTATCTTGACATTAACAGCTAAACCTCATATAAATCAATGGAATAATACTCGGACCTTGCAATGCACTCAGAACAAGATGCTGTTAATTCCTTAATCAATGTTCTTTGTCAATATAAAACACCACATTTAAATGAAATATTTTCTCATGGGCAGCGATGAATGTGTACAGGTATACCGAGGACAATGCTGACAGAACACTGACTATATTCAATGAGACGAAACCTTGCAGTAGATGGAGTCACGTAATTAGCTGCAAGCCAGTAACTACAAATTCTGTGTACAATGATTGCGTTAAATTTCGACTTTGTATATTCACTGATAGGGACAACTATAGAATGATGACCCTGTGTGTATATAAACTACAGAATTTCGACCCTATGATTGACCTTTGGGTTTTGTCCAGTGAGGACTTTAATTATTCACAGAATTGTCTTGTTTAGTAACAACACTGTGTTATGATAAGGATTTATTATCATATCTGACCTAACACACTGCCACCCCCAATTTTTTCGTAGAGAATTTGTATGCTAATTGAAACATAAAGATTGTCCTTACCTCACTGATCTGCCAATATAATCTTCAATCTTTTAATCAGTTTCTAGATTGTTTTCACTACATAAAGGTATGGAAATGAAAAAAAAAAAGAAATTCCACACAAATTCCACTGGTACAATGTTTTATGCTTTTGTAAGTATGCGGTGTGATTATTAGGTCAAATATGGTATTCTATACAGTCTTTGAACCTGGATTAAGAGACCACCTGTCATATGTGACTTTTTTTTTTATTTACTTCCTTCAAAGGTCACATATGACAGGTTTGACTGTAACTCAGTTCCTAATTTCTAAATTTTGATGAAATACAACAAAATTATTGAAGTTAGTTGTTGTTTATGATTTCAGTGGCTTAAAATTTACACAGACAAAATAGCAGCTTCAGGTGCCAGACTTTTTGGAGATAAAAGTTTAAATCATGTTTTGGTGAATGAATATGAAGCTGGACAAGGCATAATGGTAAGTTCTACTTTCTTCTGTAAGTTAACAGAAATATGTGATCATTTATTTCATTTGCTGGAATTTTGAAATTCATATTATACATGGAGCGATGCATGGAATATATTTACAAAGGGATGATATGTTTGTGATTTTGACAATACATTTTTTTTACTTGGTCTATACCATAGATTCGGTTTCCACAATGTCTGGGGCCGAATCCCACATCGGGCAGTTGCCTGGTGGTTTTCTCTGAGTACTCCGGCTTTCCTCCACCTCCAAAACCAGGCAGGTCCTTAAATGACCCTGGCTGTTAATAGGATGTTAAACAAACTAAACTAAATAAACTAAACCACAAAGTCTTCAGCAAAGTTCCATCAAGTGAGAATGAGGGTGGAGATTGTTAAAAAGTCTGTTTCTTAAGAACGGGTTGACAGATGTTCTTATATTAAGGCCTCTTTTTAGATGTTCTGCATGGTCGTCTCTAAATTCAAGTTTGACTGCAGCTGAAAATGGCTCAGTTTATTTTGGTTTTTGTGTGATTTCTTATGATAAATTTGTTTGATGTTAAAATGTATATCAATGATTTATCTATTTGCAGCCACATGAGGACGGCTCATTGTTTTTCCCGACAGTTTCCACCATCAGCCTTGGGTCACATACCCTCCTTGATTTCTATTATCATATAAAACAGGAGGAGGATCCGGAAAAGGTACTTTGTAGATATTATACTGTACATGAGGAAATGTTAACATGACCAGGATTCAACAAAGGTCACTTAAATCAAATGTTAACATGACCAAGATCATACATGGTTAAACATAAATTAAACATTTACATGACCAAGATCACACACAGGTAACATAAATCAAACATTTATTTGACCAGGATCTTAATGGAATTTCATTCTTGTGACATGTGTTCACCTGGAAGAGGTGGTGTGTATTGTACCAAAATTAGGTTAATCTGACCTATATTTGGACCGTTGACCAACTTCAAAGAAAAAAACAAACTTGTACAGACTCATACACTACTTGTGACTATAACTTCATACCTGGGGCATGTCTTCCTGTGAGATTAGTTCACTCTGACTTAAATTTTGATTTTTGATTTACATAAAAGAAGAAATTTGTACTGGCTCTATCTATCCTTCTTCACCACACTTGTCTCTTGAAACCTCATACACCTTTACTTTGGGTATGGGTTCACTTAAAGGTATGTGAGGTAAATTGTGTCCAGTATGGTATGTACATGTACATCCGATAGGGAACTTTAATTTCCCAAAATGTCTTCTTTTTACTTCAGTTGTGTCATCATTTTTCTTTCATTTTGATTTATATTTAGCCCAAATGATATGTATATTTGATGGGTACACTTTACTGCTGTTTTGCCTCATGACTAGTCACTGAAATTTCACACATAAATGTTCAATTGGTGGTCTAATATGAAGCTACATGTACATACAATGTACATGTACATGTACTTACCAAATCGAAGAAAATGTTTCATTATTTCTGAACACCAATACAAAATTGTGTGGTTCAAATCTCTGTAGTTTTCAAATGGCATTAATTAATTATTTTTCCAGAACAACTGTACATCACAGGATGAGCGACATTTTGTGTCTATATTGCTGGAACCCAGAAGTCTTGTGTTTGTAACAGAGGACATGTACAAATTACACCTCCATGGAATTAAGGAACGGACCTCCGATGAAATCACGGACAAAGTGGCTAACCTAGACCAGTGTAAATCAGTCAGTGTAGGAGACAATCTGGTACGGTCGACTCGGGTCTCACTCACCATCAGACACGTACCGAGAATTCTGAAAGCCAAATTATTTATGGGAAAGAAAAGATGACATCTCTGTTTATTAAAATTATGATTTTACTGTTTGAAATGTTTTTGTTCTGTTTAAGCGATACATGTAGCTATTTTGCTGTAATTGTCATACAGAATTAATGTATGCTGTAGACAACGCCATACAAACCAAAGGTTCCCTCCAGCATTGTTAGCTCACCTGAGCTAATGCCATGATGCAGTGTTCGTCAACATTCTTTTAAATCTCTACTAGTCCTGAACGACTGAATAGATTTTGATGAAATTTGGTCTGAAGCATTATTTGGCAAAGGAGATCAAACGTATAAACAGAGAGTGTGGCTCCCCTGGGAGAGAGATGGGGCCCAATAGGAGAAATTGAGGTAAATCCTTTGAACCCCTACTTGTCCTGAATGCCTCATGGATTTTGATGAAATTTGGTCTTGAGTATTTTTGGCCACATAAGATCTTATTAAAGGAAGTGGAAATGTAGCAAAAAAACAAAACAAAAAAAAACAACAACTTTGAAATCCTTTTTCAGGTATGACAGGATTTGATTCACCTGTATTTTGAACCAATGTTGGAAGAGGCATCTGGGCCTCTTGTTTCTGTTCCCCATCAGTAACACTACAGTTATGATGGTTCCTTTGATTTCCATCACTGTTTCTGGTCCTTATCAGTAACCACAGTCATAAAGCTTTTTTGATTTCCAGCACTGTCACTGGTCCCGTCCCTATCAGTACCTGGTAACACCATCACAGTTACCAAATACCTTGCCCAACGCTACTGGACACTGCAGGCTTGGTCGTACATTGTACATAATTATGTAAATAGTTTATTGGTCAGCTGAACGCATCAATCCAGATCGTGAAAATATTTAAAGAAATCAACGTTGACATAAAAGGACTTTGTGATTCATATGTAACTTTGGAAAGGATATTAAATAGATATTTTAGTTCACTTATAAAACCTTGACCCATTTCAAACTTGTAAACCAAAACGTCTAGAATCCAGGTATTCGGCTGATTTGTTTCTGGGATGATGCCCAACAAAATTGTGAAAAGAAATAACCTTGACCCATAGTCAAGGTCACAGAAGTCAATTTCTTTAAAAACATAGAAACATGTTCATCTGATTAATTCATCGATATCAGATGAACGTTTCAGGCCTGATTGGCCTGTTGTTTCTATATTTTTTGAGAAAAAATATGAATACAAATGAAACATTTTTTGTCAACAAAAATCTAACGTGAGGAGTATGGTGCAGAACAAAAGATGTCCTCTTTATTGTCTACATTAACAAAGAGGACAAGCATAGTATATATACTTGTTTAAATATTTTATTATAACAAAGATGATTTATGATGAATTTCACAGAATAAATGGATTATAAACAATGACACAGAATGTACATTTAAAAGTATGGAAGATATTGCAATGGCATTGCAAGATTTGGCACCAATTGTTGCATTCATACATATAAATAAATCGTAACTAGTGAAAAAAACTGTTTAAGTAATGAAAACAAGTGTGGTCATTTACAACATCGTTCGATTAAGAAGCTGTAAAGTCTTATTCATCTTCTGTTGCCAGCCTATCGTATATTCATAGCAAAGTTGTGTAAGTTATAGAGGGCGCTGATTTACCATATATTTCAAAATATTATGTAGCTATATTACAAATCAATTGATGATAATTTGAAAGATTATAATAACATATAATAACATTATAATAGCTACTAATACCACTAATTCTTCACCATATCCGACACTTCACTTTAGTGATAATTATCATATAATAATTGACTGTAATTGACGGGCGATATGGATTTAATAAAGTGACACCACTAAAATAAATTAGAGAATTGCATATGAAAAACTGTGAAACCTCATTACATAACATCTTCAAAATACGATGAAATTACATACTATCCTCAGAATACAATATCATTACACATATAAGAACATCACGTGTTTAGTAAATCCTGACAACTGACTTTTGAGGTTTTTGGTAATCTGCTTGTACCGGTAATAATATCGTATTATATATTGAGCTCATACCTTAGACAATAAGCCACATGTCAATTTTGGTTTACATCTCTTGATTTACTTCATTAGAATACGGGGGGAAATACCAATGCATAGTTTCATTTTTCACTGAAGTATGCTCTACTTAAAGACACTCGCGCACAAACATCCTCCCACACACAAACATTATTGCACTCCTGTAGTACTCTATGTAGTTGTTAATTTCACAGGCTAATATTTCGCGGTTGTCCCAGTCGCAGGTATTAAATTTCGCGAAACCATGCCTTGTAAACAGGCCGGCAATAAAGCGAAATTAGATCCTCCGCGGAAATTACCAAACATACAGTATTGAACCTTTCAGCACATCGCGCCCAAGACTCGCCAATCGTGCACACCGTAAATATTGCACAACTGCCCTTAATTTCAACTGTACAACGAAACTTAATGAAACTCACTATGGAAGGCACTTTGTTAATTCTTTGTTATTATATTATTATAGATTGTAATAACAGGTTTCGGGGTTTTTTTTGGTTATATTTTCCTTGTTAAATGGAGTCAGGAAAACGACAACTAAATGCTAATTTCAGTCTTACAATTTGACATTCGCGCTGAAACAATTTCAGACAAAGGCATTATGTGTTTAGCTCGCTCATTCGTCAAAGACCGATTATGCCATTTATGTTTCTATATATTATCTCATAATCGGTATGTGACTAATGGACGGGCTAAACACCTATGGTCGAGATATGACGCTTCATCTTTAATTTGGTAAACGGTGTTTGATCGCTGTCACTACGATAAAAGCAAAATCAGAAATTTGCTAATTGGTTAAGAGTGACACGGCACATTTTGGCAGCATATGAATATAGAATGGTTCTCTTTCACTACATATCAACCACAGTACCACTGGATTATATGGACACATTATATCCTCGTCGGATTATAGGATATACAACTGATAATTTTACGATTGTTCATATCAAAAGACCATCAGTTTAGGCGAGATTACTGGGTCTAATCTTCATCTCAGCACTTCTCAAAGAATAGTTAGAGCCAGTCCAAGGTTTCCATGTGATACCGTCGAACAGTTTGGGTGGTATCGCACCGTTTCTGTAGAAGATCCCGTTAAGGTTTGACATGTAACACTTGTAATACCACCAAGCCCCACTAAACCGTTTAGCACAACTGCCTCCGAATTCTTTTGTCACCTTGTCATTATCTACGTCAATGGTTGAAAATTTGTGGTTGTTATGTTTGGCCATTCCGTCACCTGCGTCTCCATGGTAACCACCAATATGGAGTCGATATCCTTCAGCCTCGTCATCAATCATAAAGTAATCGTACTCTGCGAATTTCTTTGTTTTATTCCAGTCTGTAAGTTCTATCCGTAGTGTGTAGTGGTCTTGGTTGGTCAAGTAGTGAATGTAATCGTTTCCAAGCCAATGTTCTCCATGGATGCCTAAAAGACGAAATACAATCCACTGACATTTTTTCAATTCCAATACGTGCTTGTATACATCACATCAAGTGTAATGCATAGTATACAGACGAAGTGGCTAACTGGCTATACGCTTGGCCTTTCACCGATAGAATTATGATGTCATCATACTAGTTCATACATGTATCACATTGTCTCCTTTCCCTCATACTAGTTCATACATGTATCACATTGTCTCCTTTTCCTCATACTTGTTCATACGTGTATGACATTGTCTCCCTCATACTAGTTCATAGGTGTATGACATTGTCGCCTTTCCCTCATACTAGTTCATACGTGTATCACATTATTGTCTCCCTTCTCTCATACTAGTTCATACGTGTATGACATTGTCTCCCTCATACTAGTTCATACGTGTATGACATTGTCTCCCTCATACTAGTTCATACGTGTATGACATTGTCTCCCTCATACTAGTTCATACGTGTATCACATTATTGTCTCCCTTCTCTCATACTTGTTCATACGTGTATGACATTGTCTCCCTCATACTAGTTCATACGTGTATGACATTGTCTCCTTTCCCTCATACTTGTTCATACGTGTATCACATTGGCTCCTTTCCCTCATACTAGTTCATACGTGTAGGAAATTGTCTCCTTTCCCTCATACTAGTTCATACATGTATGACATTGTCTCCCTCATACTAGTTCATACGTGTATCACATCGTCTCCTTTTCCTCATACTTGTTCATATGTGTATCACATTGTCTCCTTTCCATCATACTAGTTCATACGTGTATGAAATTGTCTCCTTTCCCTCATACTAGTTCACACGTGTATGACATTGTCTCCTCATGCTAGTTCATACGTGTATAACATTGTCTCCCTCATACTTGTTTACACGTGTATTACATTGTCTCCTTTCCCTCATACTAGTTCATACGTGTATAACATTGTCTTCCTTCCCTCATACTAGTTCATACGTGTATCACATTGTCTTCTTTCCCTCATACTAGTTCATACGTGTATGACATTGTCTCCCTCATACTAGTTCATACGTGTATGACATTGTCTTCTTTCCCTCATTCTAGTTCATACGTGTATCACATCGTCTCCTTTCCCTCATACTAGTTCATACGTGTATCACATTATCTCCTTTCTCTCATACTAGTTCATACGTGTATCACATCGTCTCCTTTCCCTCATACTAGTTCATACGTGTATGACATTGTCTCCTTTCCCTCATACTAGTTCATACGTGTATCACATTGGCTCCTTTCCCTCATACTTCTTCATACGTGTATGACATTGTCTCCCTCATACTTGTTTACACGTGTATTACATTGTCTCCTTTCCCTCATACTAGTTCATACGTGTAGGAAATTGTCTCCTTTCCCTCATACTAGTTCATACGTGTATGCCATTGTCTCCCTCATACTAGTTCATACGTGTATCACATCGTCTCCTTTCCCTCATACTAGTTCATACGTATATGACATTGTCTTCCTTCCCTCATACTAGTTCATACGTGTGTCACATCGTCTCCTTTCCCTCCAACTAGTTCATACGTGTATGACATTGTCTTCCTTCCCTCATACTAGTTCATACGTGTATGACATTGTCTTCTTTCCCTCATACTAGTTCATACGTGTATCACATCGTCTCCTTTCCCTCATACTTCTTCATACGTGTATGACATTGTCTCCCTCATACTAGTTCATACGTGTATGACATTGTCTCCCTCATACTAGTTCATACGTGTATGACATTGTCTCCCTCATATTAATTCATACGTGTATGACATTGTCCTCCTCATACTAGTTCATACGTGTATGACATTGGCTCCTTTCCCTCATATTAGTTCATACGTGTATGACATTGTCTCCTTTCCCTCATACTAGTTCATACGTGTATGACATTGTCTCCTTTCCCTCATACTAGTTCATACGTGTATGACATTGGCTCCTTTCCCTCATATTAATTCATACGTGTATGACATTGTCTCCCTCATACTAGTTCATACGTGTATGACATTGTCTTCTTTCCCTCATACTAGTTCATACGTGTATGAAATTGTTTCCTTTTCCCTCATACTAGTTCATACGTGTATGAAATTGAAAAATATTATATTATTCGGTAGCAAAATTTTTTTTTTTTTCGTATATCGTACCGATCAAATCTCGTATTTGATGGCCTCTATGTTAACAAATAATTATGTCTGCAGCATTCAACCAAAAGAAAATTAAATTGAGGTCGGTTTTATGCTTTAAAATGAATAGTTACCTCCAAATCCTTCCTTAAAGTCTTGCCATTTCTTCAGGAACCTTGTTGTGCCATCATTTCGCTTCTGTATCACAGTCCATCCACCATTCTTCATGTCACAGAAGACTTCCACCATTGACGACCTTCCGTATGGTTTTATCTTGAATACGCCACTTTTCTTGTTACCTCGCTTGTAGTAATCATAGCAATCTGAAATCAAACAAAGCAAACTGAGTTTTGGTAGCTTTCGTATGGTAATCACCACATTTACTGCCAGTTTTGAAAAAAAAAAAAAAAAAGAGAAATCACCAGACATTGTGGAAATGCAAACTTGATGAAAATATGTCGATCTCCAAAACTCTGAGGAGGACCCTAAGGAACTTGCTTACCAAATATGGTAAATTCATGGCAATTTGGGAGTGGACAGCCATACTGAATCACTTTTTAGTGTTAGTAATGACAGGTAAATATAAAATACCATTTAAACCCACCATAGACTGTAAACTGAAATGGTTCCAATACAGAATAATACATAGAATAATTAGTACAAATACATTTTTACATATGATCAACATGAAAGACTCTCCTCTCTGCACTTCCTGCAACCGCCATATTGAAACAATTACGCACATGTTTTTTTTGGGAATGCAGAATAGTTGAAAACTTGTGGGACTAATCTAAAGTATGGCTATACAATAAGACAACTAGAACTATACAACTACAAAATGTTGATGTAATATTGGGTAAATTACCCAAGGAACAATAGTTAAAATATCTCAACACTTTACTTCTATTAGCAAAGTTTCATATTTACAAAGACTTAGAAATTGTCTTCCTAATATAAATGGCTTTAAAAACGAATTATATATATTTACCTGAAAATAGAAGAAGTAATATTTAGAAATAAGATGGAGTACAATAATTTTGAAAATAAATGGTCAATATGAAGTAGATTTTTTTCTCAAACTTAAAACACACCACTTATTTGTATAAGTATAGATATATGTATTCAGTAAACGTGTGAAAGTGAGTGTGAAAGCTGTAAAAAAAAAAGACAGGTAAATTGATCTAGATTTAATTAACCTGGCCATCATGTTAACACGTCAACGTCGGACAACATTTCGATAAAATATTAAAATTATTCGATAAGTAAGAATCTAGCTAACACAATCACACAACTGCCAGAGTAGCCTACTACATTGTATTTTGTGACCAAATGACAGATTAACTAAAAGTGGACTTGTGGATTATAACTTTACCTTCGGTGGAGTGTGACTTTACCTGGTGGGGATGGCGGAGTATGACTTTACCTGGTGGGGATGGCGGAGTATGACTTTACCTGATGGTGTTGTTAAAGTATGACTTTACCTGATGGTGTTGTTAAAGTATGACTTTACCTGATGGTGTTGTTAGAGTATGACTTTACCTGATGGTGTTGTTAGAGTATGACTTTACCTGATGGTGTTGTTGAAGTATGACTTTACCTGATGTTGCTAGTGGAGCATGACATTACCTGACATGTGGAGTATGACTTTACACATTGGAGCTGGTGGAGAATGACTTTATTTGGTGGTATGTTACTTAACCTGATGTACTATGACGTTACCTGCTGTGGTATGACTTTGCCTGGTGTAGTATAACTTTACCTGGTGTAGTATAATTTTACATGGTGTAGTATAACTTTACCTGGTGGGGTATACCTTTACCTGGTGTACTATGACTTTACCTGATGGTGTTGTTAGAGTATGACTTTACCTGATGGTGTTGTTAGAGTATGACTTTACCTGATGGTGTTGTTAGAGTATGACTTTACCTGATGGTGTTGTTAGAGTATGACTTTACCTGATGGTGTTGTTAAAGTATGACTTTACCTGATGGTGTTGTTAGAGTATGACTTTACCTGATGGTGTTGTTAGAGTATGACTTTACCTGATGGTGTTGTTAGAGTATGACTTTACCTGATGGTGTTGTTAGAGTATGACTTTACCTGATGGTGTTGTTAGAGTATGACTTTACCTGATGGTGTTGTTAGAGTATGACTTTACCTGATGGTGTTGTTAGAGTATGACTTTACCTGATGGTGTTGTTAGAGTATGACTTTACCTGATGGTGTTGTTAAAGTATGACTTTACCTGATGGTGTTGTTAGAGTATGACTTTACCTGATGGTGTTGTTAGAGTATGACTTTACCTGATGGTGTTGTTAGAGTATGACTTTACCTGATGGTGTTGTTAAAGTATGACTTTACCTGATGGTGTTGTTAAAGTATGACTTTACCTGATGGTGTTGTTAGGTATGACTTTACCTGATGGTGTTGTTAGAGTATGACTTTACCTGATGGTGTTGTTAAAGTATGACTTTACCTGATGGTGTTGTTAGAGTATGACTTTACCTGATGGTGTTGTTAGAGTATGACTTTACCTGATGGTGTTGTTAAAGTATGACTTTACCTGATGGTGTTGTTAGAGTATGACTTAACCTGATGGTGTTGTTAAAGTATGACTTAACCTGATGGTGTTGTTAGGTATGACTTTACCTGATGGTGTTGTTAGGTATGACTTTACCTGATGGTGTTGTTAGAGTATGACTTTACCTGATGGTGTTGTTGAAGTATGACTTTACCTGATGGTGTTGTTAAAGTATGACTTTACCTGATGGTGTTGTTAGAGTATGACTTTACCTGATGGTGTTGTTAGAGTATGACTTTACCTGATGGTGTTGTTAGAGTATGACTTTACCTGATGGTGTTGTTAGAGTATGACTTTACCTGATGGTGTTGTTAAAGTATGACTTTACCTGATGGTGTTGTTAGAGTATGACTTAACCTGATGGTGTTGTTAAAGTATGACTTTACCTGATGGTGTTGTTAGGTATGACTTTACCTGATGGTGTTGTTAAAGTATGACTTTACCTGATGGTGTTGTTAGAGTATGACTTTACCTGATGGTGTTGTTAGAGTATGACTTTACCTGATGGTGTTGTTAGAGTATGACTTAACCTGATGGTGTTGTTAAAGTATGACTTTACCTGATGGTGTTGTTAGGTATGACTTTACCTGATGGTGTTGTTAAAGTATGACTTTACCTGATGGTGTTGTTAGAGTATGACTTAACCTGATGGTGTTGTTAAAGTATGACTTTACCTGATGGTGTTGTTAGGTATGACTTTACCTGATGGTGTTGTTAGAGTATGACTTTACCTGATGGTGTTGTTAAAGTATGACTTTACCTGATGGTGTTGTTAAAGTATGACTTTACCTGATGGTGTTGTTAGGTATGACTTTACCTGATGGTGTTGTTAGAGTATGACTTTACCTGATGGTGTTGTTAGAGTATGACTTTACCTGATGGTGTTGTTAAAGTATGACTTTACCTGATGGTGTTGTTAGAGTATGACTTTACCTGATGGTGTTGTTAAAGTATGACTACCTGATGGTGTTGTTAAAGTATGACTACCTGATGGTGTTGTTAGAGTATGACTTTACCTGATGGTGTTGTTAGAGTATGACTTTACCTGATGGTGTTGTTAGAGTATGACTTTACCTGATGGTGTTGTTAGAGTATGACTTTACCTGATGGTGTTGTTAGAGTATGACTTTACCTGATGGTGTTGTTAGAGTATGACTTTACCTGATGGTGTTGTTAGAGTATGACTTTACCTGATGGTGTTGTTAGAGTATGACTTTACCTGATGGTGTTGTTAGAGTATGACTTTACCTGATGGTGTTGTTAGAGTATGACTTTACCTGATGGTGTTGTTAGAGTATGACTTTACCTGATGGTGTTGTTAGAGTATGACTTTACCTGATGGTGTTGTTAGAGTATGACTTTACCTGATGGTGTTGTTAGAGTATGACTTAACCTGATGGTGTTGTTAGAGTATGACTTTACCTGATGGTGTTGTTAGAGTATGACTTTACCTGATGGTGTTGTTAGAGTATGACTTTACCTGATGGTGTTGTTAGAGTATGACTTTACCTGATGGTGTTGTTAAAGTATGACTTTACCTGATGGTGTTGTTAAAGTATGACTTTACCTGATGGTGTTGTTAGAGTATGACTTTACCTGATGGTGTTGTTAGAGTATGACTTTACCTGATGGTGTTGTTAAAGTATGACTTTACCTGATGGTGTTGTTAGAGTATGACTTTACCTGATGGTGTTGTTGAAGTATGACTTTACCTGATGTTGCTAGTGGAGCATGACATTACCTGACATGTGGAGTATGACTTTACACATTGGAGCTGGTGGAGAATGACATTATTTGGTGGTATGTTACTTAACCTGATGTACTATGACTTTACCTGCTGTGGTATGACTTTACCTGGTGTAGTATAACTTTACCTGGTGTAGTATAATTTTACATGGTGTAGTATAACTTTACCTGGTGGGGTATACCTTTACCTGGTGTACTATGACTTTACCTGGTATAGTATAACTTAACCTTGTGTATTATGACGTTACCCGGTGTAGTATAACTTAACCTTGTGTATTATGACGTTACCCGGTGTAGTATAACTTTACCTGATGGGGTATAACTTTACCTGGTGGGGTATAACTTTACCTGGTGTAGTATAACTTTACCTGGTGGGGTATAACTTTACCTGGTGTAGTATGACTTTACCTGGTGGGCTATAACTTTACCTGGTGTAGTATAACTTTACCTGGTGTAGTATAACTTTACCTGGTGTAGTATAACTTTACCTGGTGGGGTATAACTTTACCTGGTGTAGTATAACTTTACCTGGTGTAGTATAACTTTACCTGGTGTAGTATAACTTTACCTAGTGTAGTATAACTTTACCTGGTTGGGTATAACTTTACCTGGTGTACTATGACTTTACCTGGTGTAGTATAATTTTACCTGGTATAGTATAACTTTACCTGGTGTAGTATAACTTTACCTGGTGTAGTATAACTTTACCTTGTGTATTATGACGTTACCTGGTGTAGTATAACTTTACCTGGTGTAGTATGACTTTACCTGGTGTAGTATGACGTTACCTGGTGTAGTATAACTTTACCTGATGGGGTATAACTTTACCTGGTGTAGTATAACTTTACCTGGTGGGATATAACTTTACCTAGTGTAGTATGACTTTACCTGGTGTAGTATAACTTTACCTAGTGTAGTATGACTTTACTTGGTGGGATATAACTTTACCTAGTGTAGTATGACTTTACCTGGTGTAGTATAACTTTACCTAGTTTAGTATAACTTTACCTGGTGGGGTATAACTTAACCTGATGTACTATGACTTTACCTGGTGTAGTATAACTTTACCTGGTGTAGTATAACTTTATCTGGTGTAGTATAAGTTTACCTAGTGTAGTATAAGTTTACCTGGTGTAGTTTGACTTTACCTGGTGTAGTATAACTTTACCTGGTGTAGTATAACTTTACCTAGTGTAGTATAACTTTACCTGGTGTAGTATAACTTTACCTGGTGTAGTATAACTTTACCTGGTGGGGTATAACTTTACCTAGTGTAGTATGACTTTACCTGGTGTAGTATGACTTTACCTGGTGTAGTATACCTTTACCTGGTGTAGTTTGACTTTACCTGGTGTACTATGACTTTACCTGGTGGGGTATAACTTTACCTTTTGGTTCTTTCTGTCCGTTAGCTAGATACTTTATTGGTTTCTTCAATGGTTCTTCTGATTTCTTTTCTTTAGATTTCACTTTTACCGCTTCATCGCTTTTCGATTTAGGCTTTTCCGTTTTTGATTCTTCCTTTTTAACATTTCCTATTTCCTTTTTCACTTCCTCCTTTTTGACCTGTTCTTTCTGGTCCTGTTTCTTACTTTCGACCTTCTCTTGTGTTTCCTTTGTTGGTTTTGTATTAATGTTTGCATCTTGAACATCCTTCGCTGATGTAGCATCTCTCCCTTCGGTCTTACCTACACTTTCTCCAGATGTCAATTTGGTTTCTTTCTGTTCGGCACTGAGAGATGTCGTTTCTTTCTTATTTTGAGAATCTGTCATGTTGTGTTTCTTTGTGTCCATTATTTTTAGTTTCTCGTCTTTTTCCGGCTTTGTATTTTCCTTTTCTTTAATTTCATCAGTTAGATGTGTGTCTTTTTTATAAGCCGCTTTTGTGTTTACATCTACTGGTTCATTTCCATTCCCTGATTTATCTGCTGTGTCAATACGTATATCCGAACCTGTATCTAAAGCTTTCACGTTATCACTATTATCAGCTATGTGTGAAGAATCTTTAGATTCTGCACCCGACATTGAAGTTTTCACTTTTTCATCGCCACTATCAGACGCGCTTTCTGACAATTTCATGTCTTTCTCAGATGCCGACGCTTCCGCCTTACCATCACCACCATCTGATGCCGACGTTTTCGCCTTACCATCACCACCATCTGATGCCGACGTTTTCGCCTTACCATCACCACCATCTGATGCCGACGCTTCCGCCTTAC
Source organism: Pecten maximus (assembly GCF_902652985.1). NCBI lineage: Eukaryota > Metazoa > Mollusca > Bivalvia > Pectinida > Pectinidae > Pecten > Pecten maximus. Next base: position 8,406,692 of record NC_047017.1, on the reverse strand, counting down.
CATCACCACCATCAGACGCCGACGCTTCCGCCTTACCATCACCACCATCAGACGCCGTTGCTTCCGCCTTACCATCACCACCATCAGACGCCGACGCTTCCGCCTTACCATCACCACCATCAGACGCCGACGCTTCCGCCTTACCATCACCACCATCAGACGCCGTCGCTTCCGCCTTACCATCACCACCATCAGACGCCGTTGCTTCCGCCTTACCATCACCACCATCTGATGCCGACGCTTCCGCCTTACCATCACCACCATCAGACGCCGACACTTCCGCCTTACCATCACCACCATCCGGCGCGTGTGTAGAAACTTTAGCATCAGCATCTGTCGGAGACCTTTCTACTTGTTTACGATCATCACTTGAATCTTTCGTACTTGATTCCCCTTGTGTCGGTAAAGTATCAAAATTTCCCTGCTTTCCAAGTTCTTTTTCCGCACTTTCTTTAGAATTTTCCTCCTGTTCAAGAACGTTAACCTTACTGTCCACTGTATTGGTATCTGCACCCGTGTGAGATGAAGCCCCCGGAGTTTTATTTGGTGTTTGTGTAGTAACTAGGGAATCCTCCTTGGTTTTGGCGTTTGGGGACGTTTCTGCTTGATAAGATGCTCTGGTTTGTTGGCTATCTGTTGGTAATTTAGCGGTGTGTTTTTCCTTTTCAATCGGTTTTTCGTCTTCTTTCAATGTTGACGTCCCTGATAATTTCAAGCTGGTTTTCTTTGTTTCTTTTCTATTGAAGCCTACTTTCCACTGCAATAGTGAAAATGGAATACATGTCGTTTTGACAACTGTCGCGAGAACACCGGTACCAGACAAAGCCCCACACCAGGATTCTGTTTTTGACATACTTTCATTTTGCATGTATTTCTCGAGTTCCTGCTCAGATTTATCTTCATGAATATGAGTTATTTTAATTTGCTTTTGCTGTATTTCGTCATTATCACCCAATGTCTTTTTCTGAACATCTGATACCATTTCCTCTAGTTTATCCAGAAGGAATCTGTCAGTTGTTCCAGCCATGCCTCGTTTACTTGTCATATTGTCCATTTCGTGTCTGATCTTTTGTGCCTCAATTCTCTGTTGTATATTTTGTTCCGTAAGATCCTGAACTCTTGTCATGATCTGGGTCATCAACGCAGTTTGATTCATGATCATGTGATAAAGAAGTCGGTTCTGGTCCTCCAAATATTCGGATCGCGTTTTGAGGTGTCTGATAGTCATCGACTGGTTACTTAGCAGCTGTGTTAAGTAGGTGATCTTTGCCTGAAATTCAATACTGATCGAGTTAGTCCGTCCGCTTACAGCCGAATATCCGTAGGCAGGTGTCTGTTGGGAACTGTGGCTAAGTTCAAGATACTTTTTCTGGTCCTTCACCATTGAATCACTCTTCTGTCGAATATCGCTGTAACTCTGGTTAAGTCTCAAAAGCTCATTCTCTAGTTTAAGTATATGGTTTTCCATCCTCGTTATAGTGCTCGAGTGGTTGTTTTTGTTAAGTTTCTCTTTCAGTAATTGATTTTCCAGTCTTATAACCATCATTTCAAGATTTTGAAGTTTGTTTGAGTAGCTATCTGTTTTACTTACGACTTGTTCTTGAAAGTCGTCGAAATTCGATTGAAGTTGTTCCAGAATCAGCGCTGCCTTCTTATCTGTTTCTGTTTCAGGTTGGTTTCCTTCAACAGTTATTGTTCCCTTTTCCTCACTGTTCGTTTGTTTTCCATCTGCATTAGTTTCTGGTTTGTTCAACTGATTAGCGTCTTGTTTTGTCTCTGACGCTTCAGCTGTTGTCGAGACAGTTTTTTCTCTCGGTTGCCCCTCGCTCCCTTCATGTAACAGTGCCTTGTCTGCAGCATTTTGTATGTTTTCACCTGTTGGTAGCTTCTTGTCATTCACTTTGTCTGTATTGGTATCTATACTGTCCCTCGGCGGATCAGAATTCACTTCAGGTGGTGATATCTCATTACTGGGTGTCTTTACATTAGATGTTGGGTGACTCTTGTCATCCGGTAGATCCTTTTCTAAACTATTTTCTGTGAGTTTTCTTTGAGGAACGGCATCAATAGCTGCCTTATAGTCGCTACCTGAACCTGCTGTCTCTTCAATATCAGTGTCTTGATCGTCTGTTTCTTTTGATTCCGATTGGTCTAAGGACTCATCACTTACTTTTAATACATCAGCAATTGCCTCATGTGCTTTTGCCTCTGGGTTTTCCTTATTCGTACTGGTTGTAATCTTTTCCAAGTTTTCTTCTGTTTCTTTTGCCTTAAGAGTATGTGATGCGTCCGTTCCCAATGGAGTTTCTACGTTACTATTAGAAGAATTCTTAGCGTTCGTTTGATTTGTTTGCGTTTCGTTTGATTTGATTTGAGTATACACGTTCCCTTCACTATCGGCACTACACGAGGTGCTAATTGTAGAGAACTTCATCAGTAGACTACATGGTGAACACAGAAGTCGGTTATAAATCACCGGAGAAGTTACATTAGATAGATCTATATCTTTATTCAACTTTGCATTACGCTGTTGGTCCGTTTTATTGACAAGTGGTGTATTTTCTATAAATCCGCCATTGTTCTGAAGGAGATCGAATATATCACACCAGTAGCTACAGTATCTCCTACTCATTCCAAAGTGAATTACAACCTTTTCGCTTTCTCCTATTGCGTGTTTTGTTTCTATGGAACCATCCTTGATGGAAGCAGATTTGTTCAATGATGAAGCGTCTCCGACCTTTGACTTTATGCTTTTATTACTTCCTTTATCTTCTGCTTCCATATCTTTTGTTTCCTTCTTTTCTAAATCAGATCCGTCATTTTTCTTGTAACCATCAGTTTTTTTATCGTCATTATCATCTCCATCGTTTTCTTTGGACTCCTTTCCGTTTTTCTGTACCGTATGAAGTTTCCACTATTGACGTTACTGCTTTTCATCCTTATTTTTTTCATTGTTGTTATTGTCATTGACTAAAGACTCTTGGGGCATTTTCCACGGGTCTGTCATCATCAATCGAAATTGTTTCTTCTAATAGATCAATCGATGATACTATTGTTTCTTCGTCTTCTAATTTATCTAAACTATTGGATGAGAAATCTGAAACAATCTCTTCCTCAATGGTATCGATTTTTTCTATTTCCACCTTTTCCTCTTCGTCATCATTTGAATCATCAGAAAATAGTTCTGTTTCATCCGCTTCCATTTGATCGGCCTCGGTTGTATCTGTTTCATCAGCCTCCTCATTAACATCTGAAACTTTCTCAGTTGTATCTGTTTCATCGGCCTCTTCATTAACATCCGAAACTTTCTCGGTTGTATCTGTTTCATCGGCCTCTTCATTAACATCCGAAACTTTCTCGGTTGTATCTGTTTCATCGGCCTCTTCATTAACATCCGAAACTTTCTCAGTTGTATCTGTTTCATCAGCCTCTTTTGAACTGTGTAACTCTGTTCCTTCACTAACTAACTGATCCGCAGTCTCTTCACTAACATCTGAAATAGTCTTCGTTTCGTTGTCATTAACCTTATCTACAAGTAATGCAGTATCTTCTTTCGATTGTTCTTCTTTGCTTGATTTTGACTCGTTCTCTCCTTCATTGCCATCCTGTTTGTCACTTGAGTCCTCTTCTTCATCGGGTTTTAGCATTTCCTCGTACATTTCCAGAACATCACAATTGACTTTTCTCTTTGATGAATCCTTTTTGCTACTTAAAACCATTTCATTAATGGTTTTCTGTAGGAACAGTTGCTCGGCACTTAGTTCCCCATCAAATACTCCATTTTTCGTCATTTCCAGATACCATATCCTGACGTCACATTCTTCTGCTCTGAAATAGTAATGAATTGTGTGTTATTTTAGGAAATCTTTCATATTGAAATCGACCAGAGTGGTGTTATCAGACTTTGTGAAAGAATCGGTCACAGCACTACTAGTGTAATGCATTGGTTTGAAGAAAGTGATAAACATGTTGGCTATGTGGAGCTTATATTGATGAAGCCTTATCTATTGTAAGGGCTATGCACTGGGCTGGGACCAATATAGTAGAGAGCACTTTGTGTTGTAATGACCAGTATAGTAGTAAACACTTTATGTTGTAATGACCAATATATCAGTAAGTACTTTGTGTTGTAATTACCAGTATAGTAGTAAACACTTTATGTTGTAATGACCAATACATGTATATCAGTAAGTACTTTGTGTTGTAATTACCAGTATAGTAGTGAGCACTTGGTCATTACAACACAAGCAAATACTATGAACACGTATGTTGGGCGAGGACAGAAAGGATATTATGGAACGTTTGCAAAATTCGTACTAGTCAAACAAAAATAAAGTGCAAGGGCTATATGATGGAGAAAGATAGAAATAACATGTTGAACACGCTTATATAATATAAAATTGTATACTATATGTTATATAGTCCAATCATTTGACTTACATTTTCAATTTAACCATCACTTCTATCCTCAATACTGATTAAACACGGCACGTTCCTCTGTACAGCTGTTCCCATGTTTAATAATCTATATATGGGTTTAAATTTGATCATACATAGTTATGTTATACCCCGTATGAATATAAGGTATCTTTGATTATAACAGGGACGTATTTGCGGGACGAAATGAACATACCGCGTAGAAAAACAAAAACATTCACTACATAGCACGCGCTTCCATCACATCGACTCAACTCGCGATGTTATTTTGTTAAACCTTTTAGTTATATTATTTATTTATTTACTTTTACCATCTGTACACCACCCAAGATGTTTGCTAATTAATCATACTAGGCCCTCGGTGAATTAATTATCGGCCGAGGGGGATCGTTTTCACAACATAACGATATTTATTGTTATTTATACCCACTATATTTGTGTAACTTTTCCATGTTCTATGTCTATATGTGATCGTTTGTAATTTACTTGTGTCTTGATAAAGGGGCAGATTGCCTAGAAAGTTCGACAATTTACTTGTCTGTACTGTCGTTATTACTATTTGACAATTATCTATTTCTAGTAATACGTCTCTCCATGGGTGCTTTTATCATAAGAAATACATAGAACAATATATAATACTGTAAACCGCAGTATCGACCATGCCCTTCGTATAAAAGTCAACGTGCATTGCCATATCCATTGCCTTTAGCTTTTCAATCCACGAGTGAAAGTGACCGATAAGAATCCATTGATAATGGTAGGCCATTTATAATTACAAATACACGACTAACAACACCTATAGGGCTTGTAACAATCTAGTGTAGGTAAACCGCGTATCGGTGTGCGTTACACGTATATATTCTATGATTTACATAATAATGAACTTATTAGATTTAAATATGACATATATCTATATGCAAGGAAGAAAAAATAAAAACAATAACTTACCTGGACAATTTGAATACGTAAAGTAAAAGTAGCACTTTGCTTGCGGTGTTCATATTTCTTTCCTAATTGAATTCCAAGTGTTAGTGTTTAAGTGGTATAGCTCCGTACACCAGGACGTGTTTTTATTGATAATTGACTCCACGTGGTGACGTGGCTTGCTGTACACATCACCAGACATTGATCACTAACCCCGCCTTTTGAATAAAAGTTGTTTATTCTTCTTTGTGTGTATCTGACGACGCAGGCTTCTCTATCGATTGGGGCTGTAACATGTGTGGTTTAAATCACTACGTCAGTTCTGACCCTCTACCTGTGTCACGTCAAAGTAAAACGTGGATTTCTCAACCATTGATTAATATATGCAATGGAAAAGATTTACTCCAAAATTATTAAAATGTTCCAAAAAATAATAAAAACGAGATGGTTTATGAAAAATCGATTACACTGTAAACAGTGTTTGTAATTCTTCTGAAAATCTTAATTCAAACAACCGTCACGCCTTTTTCATTTTTGTTGATATCTATTTTTCTCTCCGAAAAAAGCAAACGTAGTAGGCTAGTACATATTACGTTGTGACGTCACAGCATTTGGAAAATGTGACGTCATATGAATTTCATCTAAAGTTCGATGTTTTCATCGCTTTTTTTTTTTTTTTTTTTTTACTTAAGATAACATTTTACATAAATATATAAACATAACTAAGACTTCTGTGAAGCCACAATATTTAGAATAATAATGAAAAACAATCAGAGAAAAAGTGAATTCTAAAATTAGTTCCATCCTTCAAACTATTTTTCAATTTAGAGAATAGAAATTATACGTCAAAGATTACTCTAAAACTACAGCTTGATAATGCGGAAATAATAACAGAAAAAATGTATTTTAACGGAAGTGAAACTGTTTTTTGAACAGTTATAGATAATGTAAATAATGGAGCGGCTGATATATACAAATCTAGAAGAGTTCTTGAAGAACTGTCATGTTCCAAAGTTAGGCAATGATGATTATGTTAGTAGAAGGGGATATTACTCTTAAGGAGGCCTCTGGCACTCGGACAAGTATGAAGAATATTAGAAGTCCGGGGTCTGATGGGTTCACGGTAGAATTTGTTTGGAAAGATTTTGGAAACTTTGTTGTGAGGTCTCTCAATTATAAATTTATGATGAATCAATTATCTGTTACACAGAGGCAAGGCATGCTGTAATTAATTTGTCTTAGGTGATAAACCCAGACGCTTTATCAAGCACTGACGACCAATTTATCTTTCAAATACTGTGTTTAAAATAGTTTTTTTTTTTTTTTTTTTTAGGATGAAAAATCCATGTAGACCTTTTTAAAAAAGCTAAATTGAACACATGTATGATAAAAAAAACGTGTTAAACTCAAATTTCTTATCAAATTTTGGAGTCGTATTCCTCTTACTCCTTGACGGTAGAATTCGCACAATCTTCATAGTTACTTGGTTCAGTCATCTGTTTATAGCTTTATCCAATCCTGACGATGATTTTTTTATAAAAAAAAAGAAAAGAAAAAAAAAGCAGAAAAAATATCAAAATAAAAAAAAAAAAAAAAAAAACCCAACTTATCTCAGTCCTTTTCAACGTCTTACGGAAAAGTACGGCAGATAGAGTTAGCAAGAGGTAATTGTACAAACTTACATTGGAGGGAGTCTAAAAATGGTTCATGTTAAGAAATATATAGAGAAGCTTTTAAGATAGGTTGGATCAGGAGTATTTTTAGTTCATTTGGTAAATAATCTTTTTTTTTTTTAAAATGAAGACGTTCAGCAGGCACCTACATACATATGTATGGCATGATTTCAAACATATTTATTTTCTAAAATACGTACAAAGGATTAGGCACAAGTTATGACAACTTATGAAGCCATCTCCTATGAACAAAACATTTTATAAAGGTGATGACATAGATATTTACTAATTCAAAGTTGAAATAAGTCAATTTTACATAATTATGTAAATGGTTATATAAAGATATAGACATACAATATAACTTGCATGTTTAAAATCTCTTGCTGGATTTGATGAAAGCCTGCACATGTTCAAACTCATAATTATTTACATGTGGCAATGATTATCTACAAGTAGCGAAAACGAAATGTAAAAATATGTTCTGGGAAGATGTATTTCAGGCCTGGTGTAACCTTAGAGTTAAACAAGAACTTGTTAGATAATGATGAGGAGGGTATACTTCAAACTTCATTAGTTTAATAACAACATTGTTGTAAATAACCAATTTTCTACGAAGAATGGTTCAATGGAGGAGTTAGTATAGTGAATGATTTAATAAAAGACAAAAAAAAAAAATTCACAATTATCTGTGTTTTGTACAATAACAAAATATTTACAGTATTGTGAAGCAATCCAAAACGTCAGGCCTTTTAAGTTTTACATCTCTAAGTAGAACATTTACGTTTCCGATTTTCCTCTTAATATTGAGCAAATACTAAAGAAAAAGAGATGTCGCATGACTTCTACCGTTTGCTCTGGAGAAACAATATTTACATAACTGGTCAGCAAAAAGGTGGAATGTCTTGGACTATTACGAAGATAAATGCAAATGCAAATAATAATATTAATAATACAGTATTCCTTTTTTTTCTATCAACTAAAAATTATAAACTCCGCTGGCTACAATTTAAGGATAACAACTACATTCTAACAACCTTACTCTTATGCGTATAAAGAAAGTTTACCAAACAATCCTTATTGTTATGTCTGTAATAGAGGAAGGGAGACAATCGTGCATATTATATATGTTCTGGGAATGTGAAGAGGTTCAGTATTTTTGGGCAAATGTTGCCAAATGTACTCACAATTACATAACCTATTGATAAAGAAACAATGTGTTTCGAATGGTAAATAATATACATGTACAGGCATATATAATCGCATTGTCATGAAATTCTCTTAATGCATGATTAAATACAAGAACTATAATCTATAAACGGTACTCGCTCTGTACGTTATGGCTCTTGTAAATTCAATACAAGAAAAAATGTGGTTCAAAGATGTATATCATATGGCAGAAGTGACCGTTGGATACATTTCCTCCTCTAAATGATGGAAGAAATGGAAGAAATAGATGAAATTAGCTGATAAAACCCTGACATGATTAAGGCCGAAAACATATGTTCTACTTCCTCTTTCAATATCTTAATTATTCAGTATTAATTCTGTTACTAAACCTTAATTAGCATCTAGCTCTGGTTTGACTTCCATCATGTTCTTGTTTCTGATATCTATCTTTATCATTCCTCTCATCCTGTATCATTTCTGTCCTTTTATCGGCTTCTTTTCTTTCCTTTAAACAGTTATGATTCTATCTAATTATCATTGTCACACAAAATCATGAAATTATAAATTTGTCTTAATAAACTACTCCAAATCAAATCAACCTATCCACAGTATTCCCATCGATATTTGTAAACAATTTTACGAAAAGTTCTGACAAGACCCATTTCCTGTAAAAAGAAAATTTTATAGGCTGACTTGTGCAAGTCTATAATGAGGATTTCCCCAAACGCAAGGGGATATTCCACAAGTCATGCGCACACACTATTTTCTATTCTTACACACTTCCGCTTGGCGCACTTTGAAATGGAGGCACGTTTGTTTTGGTGGAGGTTTTTTTCTTGTTGAACGGCATTTGGACTAGAAAATGCCAACAATAGAAAACGGTAAACGAGAAAGGGAAGAAGAAATGGAACAGGAAACTCCAGATAGTGATAAAAGTTCCGAAGATGAGTCGGAATTGGGTTCTATGGACGAAGATGAGTCGGGTATGTGGTGTGCTCTTAGAGTGATCTCCCTGTAAGGAATCCCAATGCATTCTGTGCGTCGATCGATGGAGATTGCATTTGGGGATATGTTCATCTTATATGAGACCTTCTCTTTATATTCATATATCTATCTCTTGTATTTTGATGTTAAGTAATTAAATTGCTTGTGTTTATTTAAATAACATTTGGGCTAAACGCATTGCTTTATAAAACATGGTTTACAACATGCCACATTTCACAACGTGAAAAACAACCTAGGAGCTAGTGAGGAGGACATGATTTGTTATCTTATCTTGGGGAAAAGAGTCATTGCTGCCATGTGAACCTTGTGAATATTTTATTAATACATAATAAAAGTGTTCTAACAAAATCTACGATACACTTAACAGATTATTATTATAGTCTATACCGTATATTATGTGCCGAAATCCTTTACTTTCATTTTACTAGATCTAGATTTTACACGACTCCAAAGTAATAACACTACATGTATACAGTACTTCGAGTTTCCTTTGTGATTTTTAAGCTCTACACTGCATAGAAAAAGGCATAGTGTTTTGTACCAATATAACCTAATTATATAAATGAGTATTGTAACTGCCTAAGGATTGAACCACTCCAGTGTTCACCAGGTTTTCTCCACTCCGTCAATCAAGGCGAAGCAAAAGATATTATCATATATAATGACGAAGTTTAACTTTTCTGCCAACGATTCTTGATGTAAATATGTTATGACTGTTTTTGTCATTGCAATATACATGTGTATACGTATCGAAAGGGAAAAATAGCAATGACTAGATCTGGACTCAAACCCAGGACTAGGCTGACGCTCTAATCATTTGAGCTATAATACCTGGCCACTGGTTTTCAGTCCATTCCAGTTCCACTACATAATCCCTCCGTCAACAAAATATTTGACCACGGAGACATACACAAGACCTTTTACTATCTTCTGTGGGTATTTATATAATTAGCTGCACACCAAATGTATAAGGAGAGGTAAAATGCAACGTCCCATTTTGGACTCAAACTCAGGACCTCCGAATTCTGGACGGGCACTCTTACAACTTGAGCTACCAGGCCACTAGTGCTTTTTCCAGTGCATTTCCTCTACATTCCTCACTCCATCAACAAAGTCTTCATCCCCGAAGACAACCATAACCCATGTAGCTTCAAGGAGGCTTCTCACTCTCCTATAGCTTACAGGTACACTTGGAGAGGTCAAGGGCACCAAATCTGTAATATATATAGGAAGAAGTAATGAAAAATATCCTGCTTGTGTTGGGGCTCAAACTGGCGATCTCTTGCTCTCAAGGCAAGCATATATATGCATCCTACCACTATATATAGGCTAAAGGGAGGCTCGATAATTCCTGGGTATATATATATGCATCCTACCACTATAGGCTAAAGGGAGGCTCGATAATTCCTGGGTATATATATATGCAAAAAGGAAAAGAAATGTAAGAAGACTCATGTGGAATGTGGAAGACACCTATAGTCACATGTACAAGTAGTGTATTATTAAATCCAACACAAGCACTCCAATTTTTATTCTCATTTCATGAACTTGAAAAATCCAAACACCTTATAATAGGCTAGTAATATAGTGTCATATCTCCACCTGTACACAAGTACTAGTGATTGAACCCACTACAGGCATTTTCCCCATTGTTTGCATTACATGAATGTCTGATAAGTACGGAAAATGAGGGGGCAGCAGTGGCCGAGTGGTTAAGGTGTCCCGACACTTTATCACTAGCCCTCCTCCTCTGGGTTACGAGTTCTAAACCTACGTGGGGCAGTTGCCAGGTACTGACCGTAGGCCGGTGGTTTTTCTCTGGGTACTCCGACTATTTTAACTCCGGCTTTCCTCCACCTCCAAAACCTGGCATGTCCTTAAATGACCCTGGCTGTTAATATATAATAGGATGTTAAACAAATAAAACAAACAAAACTGAAAATGACATGCACATTAAATTAATTTAATTGGAAATTTATAACATATAATCATATAAATTGTGAGCTTTTTGTTCCAATAGCTGATGTTGGATTGATAAGTAAGTGATATATATCTACTCTAGTGATGTAATCTCTCTTTGTTTGAATGCTGAATGTCCCAATGAGATGATTTTATCCATAACTCATGATTTTCAATTTCAGAACTGGATGAAGAAGAATGTGAGAGGCGTAAAAATGAATTCCTGGATGATATGATTGATTTGGAAAGACAATTCACAGATCTTAAAGAACAGTATGTATTCATGGATAACAATCGGACAAGTTTTGATTTGTAACTGAAAGTTGTGTATGATTAGCTCCATATTCTATAACTCTAGCTAGTATACAAAATTTTAACACAGTCATTATAAACATACTTTGGTTTACATTGTACATGTCCTTTCATAATTTAAAAAGGTTTTGTATCAACTATCATTTGTCATGTGAACATTTTAATCTGAAGTGCTCTAATTCCAATTTTGATATATATGTACAGTATACATTTCTGATTATTTGAACGTTGACCTGCTTATCAAATTACTCAAACCTCCATCAGATCTTAAATATAAGTAAGTATGAACATTATGAAATATACATATTGATGTACAGCATCAGATAATAAAAAAGTCACTCTGTGTAGACAAACACACACATATATTTATAATGTCTCTATAATTAGGTTCCAATTAAAGACAGCTTTTACTTCTGTTAAAAATTCTTGTTTTATTAGCTATCATGTACACTAGTTTAATATTAAAAAAATCTTCAACTTAGATCTCGCAAGCCTGGTATATACATTCGCTTCCATATATGGTGTAACCCTAGAGTATTGAGGATTATATATTTGGGCATAATTTATTGACTCTGATATTTTGAACTTGCAATTATTTTCTGAAGCATAATTTGGTATATTAAGATACCAAAGGTTCAACAAAATTTATTTAACTTTAATTTGTTCAAACTGACCATAAATATACATGTACCATATCATGATTTATTGAAAATAAGTAGGCTTAGTCGACACAGAGGATATCGTCAATAAAACTAAATATCATCTTTGTGTTCCTAGACTTTACAAGGAGAGGATGGGGCAGTATGAAGCCAAACTTGAGGAAGTCAAGGCCGGCAAAGCTATAGAGTACCTTAATCCTCTGGCTGAGCTCCAGGATAACATGAGGATACGGATACAGGTGTCAGGTAAGGATTTAAAGAGTGGGGACCTGATGGATACAGGTATCAGGTAAGGATTGAAAAGGGTGGGGAACTGGGGATACAGGTGTCAGATAAGGATTTAAAAGGGTGGGGACCTGAGGGATACAGGTGTCGGGTACAGATTTAAAAGGTTGGGGGATGTAGATGTAGGGTAATGATTCAAAAGGGTGGGGCCCCCGGTGGATAAAGGTGAGGGGTAAGGGTTAAAAAGGGTGGGGACCTGATGGCTGCAAATGTAGGGTAAGGATTCAAAAGGGTTGGAACCTGGAGGATACATGAGTAGGATAAAAATTCCAAAAGGGAGGGACCTGGGGGATATGGTATGTGTAGGTTGAGGATTTAAAAGGACTGGGTCCCGGTGGATACAGGTGAAGGGGATTCAAAAGGGTGGGGACCTGATGGCTGCAGATGTAGGGTAAGGATTCAAAAGGGTAGGAAACGGGGGGGATACATGTGTAGGATAAAAATTCAAAAAGGGTGGGAACCTGGGGGATATATTTGTAGGTTGAGGATTCAAAAAGACTGGGCCCCGGGGGATACAGGTGTCGGGAAAGGATTCAAAAGTGTGGGAACCTGAGGGATACAGGTGTCGGGGTAAGAGTTAAAAAGGGCAGATCTAGAGAATCCAGGCTTTTTCTTATCCTTTGATTAAAGTGTTTAATTGGTAAATAATACGACATAAAGAGTGTATTACCGGTAGTTTACATTAATAAAGAATATGGCATGATCTGCAGATACACAGGTTTCCTTCCACAGGAATACCCCTAGCACATTTCCTTTGGGCCAACAAGCATGATTATATCAGTTTATATAACTGGTTTTGTGATTGTTGTAAAATAGATAAAGTTTCCATTTACATATACAGGTGATTTTGGTATTTGAAGAAGAGAAATGATTATCACACTTATCAGTCCAGACTACCAGTAATATGCATTTGTTGATGACCCTATCAAGTAACAATTTATTTGCATAATTTCAGGAATTCTTAAAGAATACAGAAAAATTTGTATCCAAAATAAATTTGAGAGTGAAGAACTAGCCACCAGACAGAATATGGAGGTAAGTCTACACATCATACACTTAATTCACCAGACATAATATTGAGGTAAGTCTACCCATCATATACTTGATCCACTGGACAGAATATGGAGGTAAGTCTACCCATCTTATACTTGGTCCACCAGACAGAATATGGAGGTAAGTCTACCCATCATGCACTTGATCCACCAGGCAGAATGTGGAGGTAAGTCTACCCGTCATATACTTGATCCACCAGACAGAATATGGAGGTAAGTCTACACATCATACACTTAATTCACCAGACATAATATTGAGGTAAGTCTACCCATCATATACTTGATCCACTGGACAGAATATGGAGGTAAGTCTACCCATCTTATACTTGGTCCACCAGACAGAATATGGAGGTAAGTCTACCCATCATGCACTTGATCCACCAGGCAGAATGTGGAGGTAAGTCTACCCGTCATATACTTGATCCACCAGACAGAATATGGAGGTAAGTCTACTCATCATGCACTTAATTCACCAGACATAATATGGAGGTAAGTCTACCCATCATACACTCGAATCAAACGATCCACCAGACAGAATATGGAGGTAAGTCTACCCATCATACACTTGATCCACCAGACAGAATATGGAGGTAAGTCTTCCCATCATGTATTTAATCCACCAGCCTACCCAACTCTATTTAATCAGTAAGAATTTTAAATAGTTGAAAGTTTAAATTAAAATAACCTGAAAATTGTCCTAAAAGTAATTCAAAAGAAAGTTAAAAATTAACTCAAAATTGGAAAAAATACATGGAAAATAAGACCAGGTGTTCCTGGCAGATGAGCATCTTCTGTATCATCATGGACACCTGCCAGGTAAATCCAGGTAAATCCAGGTATTGTCACTTTCCAAAAAAAAGAGAACTAGACAAGTGACAAGAATACTGAAACAATACCAGAATGCTTTTGACATTGGAGATTATATAATTTTGTTGTCTTATGCACTTCCATTATGTTGTATGGTAGTCATTATACTCTTCATTTATGATCTCCTCGCAAAGAAAGTCGGGGAGGGGGGATATAGCGTTCCGTTCATACGTACGTACGTACGTATGTTCACTTTTTGTCAGCGCTCTTGCGACTTTATTTTTGAACGGATTCTGACCAAACTTCATATATGGGTCCAGCATGGGAATACCTCGCACCAGATTGTGTTTCAGGGTGTCAAGGTCAGCGTTACTATTTATAGAAAATCTTTGTTGGCGCTCTTGCGACTTCATTTTTGAACGGATCCTGACCAAACTTCATATATGGGTCCAGCATTGGAATATCCTCGAACGAGCTCGTGTTTCAGGGTGCAAAGGTCAAGGTTAAGGTCATCATTACTATTTATAGAAAATCTTTGTCAGCACTCTTGCGACTTCATTTCTGAACGGATCCTGACCAAACTTTATATATGGGTCCAGCATGGGAATACCTCGTACGAGTTCGTGTTTTAGGGCGCCAAGGTCAAGGCCAATGTCACCGTGACTATTTATAGAAAATCTTTGTCAGCGCTGTAATGTGACTTCATTTTTGAATGGATCCTGACCAAACTTCATATATGGGTCAAGCATGGCAATACCTCAAACAAGAACGTGTTTCAGGGCGCCAAGGTTAAGGTCAAGGTCACGTTACTATTTATAGAAAATCTTTGTCAGCGTTGTTGCGACTTCATTTTTGAATTGATCCTGACCAAACTTCATATGTTGGTCCAGCATGGCAATACCTCGAAAATGCTTATATATGCATTTAGATACACACATATAATAACTATCAGGAAATGAAGTTGCTAGTGTGATGCATAACCAGATACTGTTGAATGCATAACAATATATACCATATTTATCTGGCAATGAGCCCATGCCTGATCATAAGCCCATCCATGTCTATTGCAGTTCAGTGCAAATGACAACTGATGTTATTTCAATGTCCTGCAATATCCCCACCCCCCATTTTGCGTCAGAGTTCATGTGTTAGCACGCGAGGGGATTTGTATCGTTTACGATGCCTTGTTATAATAAAAAAAACATTGATTAATGCTTGATATTCAGATTTCTGATTTTCTATTTCATTAAATTGATTTTTTCTATATTTTTCAGAGTGAGAAGGATATATTATTTGACTCTGTCAAGCAGGACTTGGAGGAGAAGATCCGTCGACTAGAGGAAGATAGACATAACATAGACATTTCATCAGGTATTCTGTGATAATGTCTTAATTATGTTAATGCAAAGAAATATTGGTAAACTCATGTCCAAGATTCTATCATTTATATGATGGGAGTAGCAGACTTATGAAAACACATCAGTATGTACGATGTAGATAACTTGGTTCTTGGTTATGTAGATGTGTTTTTTACTCTTACTTCACTTGACAAAGGTAAAATTGAAGAATTCTCTGAGCTTCAAGTCTAATATGAAACCCACTTAATTGATGAACATTTTGATAACTGATAACAGCAATTATTTGTTCCATAAATATTAATTGTATGTACTGATTAGTGATGTTAATTTGGTTAAAGAATCAAAAAAGAAAAGGAAAACAATTTAAAATTCAGTTCTGCAGATAAAAAATGTTTTGCTGTAAAATTTATAGTTCCAGTTTATGCTGGAATCAAATTGTCGTATTATAGAATATTCATCTGTTAATTGTCTGTGTATTGAAGATTTATCTGTTTGTTCAATATTTATCAATCCATTAGCAGAATCTGGTCCTAAAAGTTCCAGTAGTTTCTTTCAAATATTTGAATGACTACATTCTGAGGCTGAGTGAGTGTGTGTAACTATATTGCCTGTCTATTTCGATTTGAGTTGTCCCCATTAGACTAAATCAAAATTTACATTTTTTATGAAAATTCTCATTCTTTGCTTCACATTGAGATTTGTGACGTCACATTTCATTGAAAAACCATCAAAGGAAATACACACATATGTTGCAACTTACTTGGCTCTCTCCAAGTATGAAATAATTTATTTTTCTAGTTTTCTTTAGAAATAATAAATCAACGTATTGAATTTTTAAGCCATCTTACTGTTTTCTTCTTGTTCAGTTGCTATAATTACTACATATACATCTATTACTGTGCTTGATGCTTCAGATTTATGGAATGAATCACAGTTCATGAAGAAAAATAAAAAGAATAAAGACCCGTCAAACCCTGACAGACGAAAGAAACCGGTGACAGTGGCTGGTATCCTTTTAACAATAATTTGTGAAGTTGTTTGTTAAGTCAATTCAATAGTTATGTCTTGTATCCATAGATAGCCGTTTCCATTTACTTTTCAGTTTTGAATTGTAGATATGGTAAACCTTGATATTGATGAATATTTTGATAACTGATAATAGCAGTTGTTTAGCCCATAAATAATAGTTGAAAGTGCTAATTGGTGATGTTTGTTTTGAATATTGTTGAACTAGTTTGAATAGTATAGTATCGTTGTATATCATTTGACATTAGCATTGTTGGATAGCATTGTTGTATATTATTTGTCATTAGCATTGTTGTATAGCATTGTTGTATATTATTTGTCATTAGCATTGTTGTATATCATTTGACATTAGCATTCGTGGATAGCATTTTGTTTGTTGTTTTCATTGCCAATTTAAAATTTGAACCCATTCATCTTTTTGATACCATGAAAAGAGACATTAATTTTCTTGTATAAAACTCTGTGTTTAAAACATTTTGATTACAAACATTCCTCAATCTCATGATCACATTTCTACTATCATGAATGCCAAATTGAAGCTAAAAAATCTGTTATTTCCCAGTTTCTCTTAGCTTAAAGATTCTCATTTAAACCTTTATCTTCCCTGTATTTCCAAAGACTATCAACACAGTTTCTGTCTGTTTTACTTAATTATCCCAGGTCCATATATTATATACCTGTGTGAGGTCCATATATTATATACCTGTGTGAGGTCCATATATTATATACCTGTGTGAGGTCCATATATTATATACCTGTGTGAGGTCCATATATTGTATACCTGTGTGAGGTCCATATATTATATACCTGTGTGAGGTCCATATATTATATACCTGTGTGAGGTCCATATATTATATACCTGTGCGAGGTCCATATATTATATACCTGTGTGAGGTCCATATATTGTATACCTGTGTGAGGTCCATATATTATATACCTGTGTGAGGTCCATATATTATATACCTGTGTGAGGTCCATATATTATATACCTGTGCGAGGTCCATATATTATATACCTGTGTGAGGTCCATATATTGTATACCTGTGTGTGGTCCATATATTATATACCTGTGCGAGGTCCATATATTGTATACCTGTAGTGTAAATACAGTTTCTGTGTGTTTTACCAATTCTCCCAGGTCCATATATTGTATACCTGTAGTGTAAATACAATTTCTTTCTGTTTTACTAATTCTCCCAGGTCCATATATTGTATACCTGTAGTATAAATACAGTTTCTGTCTGTTTTACTGTTCCTTAACTCTCCCAGGTCCATATATTGTATACCTGTAGTATAAATACAATTTCTGTGTGTTTTACCAATTCTCCCAGGTCCATATATTGTATACCTGTAGTGTAAATACAATTTCTGTCTTTTACTTTTCCTTAACTTTCCCAGGTCCATATATTGTATACCTGTAGTATAAATACAATTTCTGTGTGTTTTACCAATTCTCCCAGGTCCATATATTGTATACCTGTAGTGTAAATACAATTTCTGTCTTTACTTTTCCTTAACTTTCCCAGGTCCATATATTGTATACCTGTTAAAAGATGTTGATATTATTGAAGACTGGACAGCTATTAAAAAGGTGAGTTTATGTGATTAATTTTTATTCTGATCGTAAAAATATTAATTGATTTCTGAATATTCAATACTTCTTTTCGTTATTATTTCGGTATTATATATACAATACTGACATCCTCTCCAGTAAATTATGATTGTTTACAGTTAATAAAGGACAATAATTTTGTGTGACATACAAAATGGAGAAGGGCCACAGTGGCTGAGTGGTTAAGGTGTCCCGACACTTTATCACTAGCCTTCCACCTCTAGGGTTGCGAGTTTGAATCCCACGTGGGGCAGTTGCCTGGTACTGAATGTAGGCCCATGGTTTTTCTCCGGATACTTGGGCTTTCATTTACCTCCTAAACCTAGCATGTCCTTAAATGACCCTGGCTGTTAATAGGACATTAAGCAAAATAAACCCAAACAAAATGGAGTGTTTGTTACTAATGAAATGCTTCATCTTTTTCAGGCTTTAAAACAAAATCAGAAGCGGAAACCAGATATCGAGTTTTGAAGGTTTTAAATAGTGCATTGATATAAAAAGGTATGGTATACAAAAACAGTGTTGATATTTACATATTGATTCAAATCTTATCTTGTATTTTAGATCAGAATCTGACATCAGAGCTGTCACTTTCTGAACAAGCTTGTGAATACATTCATTGCCTATGTTGTTTTGTTCACCATATATATCTATGACCAAATATTACAAACAATCCAGTTCCTTGTAGGAAAGATCTGGACTGTCAAGTGTACCCATAATGCACTATGATCATACTCATATACATAATGTATATATCACTTACCATTATATACAATGTACAATTTTCACTTGTTTTTCATTTTTCAGGAAACGGTCTTGGCTCATGACATGTTGTTCGGAGACTTGGCAAGAGGTTCATATCAAAGATATGACTTTTATGGATGTGTATGTTGGAGATTTGACCTAATACAGATGACGTCTGTGCCAGAAATACGAAAAAAATGACGTGTATATCCTGTGTATAACATTACAGAAGAAAAGGAGTCATGCACATGCATGGTGGAGAAACAGCATCACATATAGATGTGGAAAAAATGACATGGTTGTGGTTTCCATGCGTGGATGAGAATGTCTTACTTCCTTCCATGGATTTTCAGTTTTGTGTTCAATACAGTGTAATTTCTACATACTGAGTATATTGAGAGCTATCAGGTGGTTTCAGACAATACAGTGTAGTTTCTATATATATTGAGAGCTATCAGGTGATTTCAGACAATACAGTGTAATTTCTACATACATTGAGAGCTATCAGGTGGTTTCAGACAATACAGTGTAGTTTCTACATATACTTAGACCAATCAGGTGATTTCAGACAATACAGTGTAGTGTCTATAAATATTGAGAGCTATCAGTTGATTTCAGACAATACAGTATAATTTCTACATATATTGAGAGCTATCAGCTTGCAGGTGATTTCAGATAGTGCAGTGTAGTTTCTACATACATTGAGAGCTATCAGATTATTTCAGACAATACAGTGTAGTTTCTACATATAATGAGAGCTATCAAGTTATTTTAGACAATACAGTGAGCAGACTAAAGGCTGTCACAAATCTTATTCTCAAGGCTGCTATAGCTACAGAATGTAGCAATTGTACGGAGATAAATTTGTCTAATATTACACTCAGAGTTGTCAACAAAGGATAAAACTTCCCAACTGAAATGCAGCTATATTAACTTAACAGGAGTGATAACGTCATAGATTTGACCTGCATTTAAATGTTTTTGAGCAAAAAATATCCCATAATATATTTGATAAGTACAGGAAAATTTATTTGAAAGTGTATATGATCAATCATTCCAATCAAGAAAATTTGGCTTCTCTCTTTTCAAGATGGATATGACCGTTGAAGTTAGCTGAAGTTTATTTCTCAGAAAATGTTGGAATATCAAATTTCACTAGACCCCAAATGTGTCCTGTTCATTTGACAGCTTACTCCTCTAGTCAATAGGTCGCATAAAATCTCACTTTGAAAATGTTCATCTTGATACACATATATATATGAAATATATTGGTATAAATTACCCTGCTGTACATATCCTACTTTCAGGTATACTTTATATTGTGTTCAAAGATCATCACTAAATTTCCAGCAGCATGGATCTCAAATGATTTTTTGTTTACTTCAGTGCGAAGTTTTCATCTCCTGATCATGTGCATTTACTGCTAACAGAACTCACCACTGATCCTAGTTAAATATTTCTCAACTTAATAAGGAAATTCCTTTACTTTCACTAGGGACCTCTGATCATGAAAATAGGGCAACCATTGAAAAGAGATTGGAGTTCGGGTGGAAAAGTTGAGAGCATTCTCAATATTTTTACTTGGCTAGGGAGCTACATTAGCATTCATTCATTTCTTTCTATCTCATTGATAAATGGATTAATAAGACAGTGACACACCATCATATGATGCATCTTGTCATCAGAATCGGACATGCTTTTTACTCATAAATACTGATGCTTTACCACCCTTGTATACAATATGCAATGTTCTTCTTTTCCATGCAGTCGAGCTGTGTCCAGTTGAAGTGGACACATGCTACTATTTTTATAATGTTCAGAAGTCAAGGTCATCAAATTTAAAGGGTACAGTCAAAGTGAAATATATTGGTAAAAGTTTTTATGTAAATGTGTTTCCATTCTACTAATCATGTTTGGTAAAAATTCATTAATTTGTTTTATTCCTAATATAGTCATACAAAAGATGTCTGCACTGATCAGCCATATCCATAACAAGCCCAGGGGTTGGGTGTCACTCAAAGTTTTATCCAAAGTAGGTCTAGACCCGACTTACTGAAGGAAATTTAGTAGCATTTGTTAACATTTTACTATCTGCAATAGACATGGAGGGGCTTGTTACCAGGCGTGGGCTTGTTACAAGGCATGGGCAAATTGTCTGATATATATGATATTAGTGATTGTTTATCTTGGACACACAATTCCTCCAACAAAACAAAAACTTTAACAATGAGAACATGTCATCTCATGCAAGTAAGTGTTAAATAGTATTAAATTAAATGTAACATAATATAAGTCTGAATCTGGTATCAAATTTTAGTACAGCACTTTGAATCCAGTTTTATTAAATTTTAGTACAGCATTTTAAAATAATTTATATGTTACCACTGTGACAGTGATTAGCTAGAATTACGAATAAAAAATATCATTATCAAAAACAGCATTTACATGTTATCTGAGGGATAATGATTTGAAAACAGTGTTTTACCTCAGATGTGTATTTGTTTATTACCGACACAGAAATGCAACACAATTTATAATATCAGACCCTAATAACATATTTCATAATTACAGCCAAGTTCTTCTTAACTGTGTTAAGACTTATTTCTCTTCATCAACAAGAAATACCCATGTTTACAGCTATCTAAAGTTTATAAAAATTATCACAAATATTTCTTCAGAAATATTCTTGATATATTTGAAATTCAAAACTTAAAATGATCTATATGGGGTTTAAACACTTTTACTTTCCAGGTAGAACACAAAATATTTGTAAATTTTCAAATTGATTATTAAGACTTATTATACAGTCCTGGATAGTTTTATCTATAATCGTATAATTTTTACAGATAAAAGGCTGCTGTCATTTCAGTGCAGTACGAAATATTCAATAGAAGTATATATGTTTCATACATGCGTATTATGAGACATAAGTTAGCAATGCTACTTAGTACTGTATGCATTGCACACAAATTTGTTGATTTTAACTCATCAACAGTCAATTCTCTTATTTTGTCAAATTTTGTATTAAAATTAAGATAAAAATCACAAAGTCACATCTTGTTGTTTTTCCAAAGGACCGAGTGATCTTATGCTGTGGTGTATTGTCAGTTTATCCGGTGTTAACCGATAAGTAATTTCATCTCAAAAAAACAAAATGCCAAGAATCTTCATATTTGGGCTATGAAAAGAAATGACCTTGACCCATATTCAAGGTCACAGGGTCAACTTTGTTATAATATTCGATTGACTTCCAATGATAAACAAAAGGTCTAGAATGAAGATATTTTGATGGTTGGTATCTGAAGAAAGCTCAACAAAGTTGTTAAAAGAAATTACCTTGCCTCATTTTACAGGTCATGGGTAAATTGATACATGTATGTTGAAAAGATTTTCCTGATTAGCTAAAAGGCTTAGAATCAAGGTATATGTATGTGACAAGTACATGAAGATTGCTTGGACAACACATTACAAATTAAAGTTTGCCAAAAGAAATTGACCTTGACCCATATTCAAGTTCACAGGTAAACAAACTTTTCAGATCAATAAATTGCCAAAATCAAGGCTAGCACATGTAGGTTGCTTGGATTACATAAAATATTTTCCCAAAGAAATGACCTTGACCCATTTTCAAGGTCACTGGGATCAACTTTGTTAACACACTCTAATGAATTCTGCTGATAACTAAAAGCCTAGAATCAAT
Source organism: Pecten maximus (assembly GCF_902652985.1). Taxonomy (NCBI): domain Eukaryota; kingdom Metazoa; phylum Mollusca; class Bivalvia; order Pectinida; family Pectinidae; genus Pecten; species Pecten maximus. Next base: position 8,383,972 of record NC_047017.1, on the reverse strand, counting down.
ATGCATATGTACATGGCTGGTAAATGTAGGTTCCTTGTATAACACCTGTAAATTTCTTCCTGTATCCAAGGTCTTGGGGTTAAATTTGTTAAAACACTAAATATTTTGGGATTATGATATTAAATACTTCTTCCAGTTTGACCTCAGTTCAGTACCTTCTCCTCATGGTGTCCCTTCTTTGTTCCAGGGTTGCTTCGTACCTTTTCATAATAAAGAAGTGAAGCCCAGGTGAGCAATGCAGGCCGACATGGTCTTGTTATTACTAGTTCTGTGTTTATATATAATGATTGTTTTTGTTAACTTCTCAGATATCTTCATTGCACAACCTCACTCATATAATTCATGGCAAATGAAAACATTATTTGAAGGGTGCAAAGTATGTAAGCCAAAGGTCAAAATGTAGGTCAGAGTGCACTAATTTTGATACACGATATGCTATCGCTGCAAGTTGAACTTGTGCCCCAAGTATGAAGTTCTACTGACAAGTATTGTATGAGAGAGAGTCTGGACAATCTAAAGTTCAGATGGGCATAAGGATGGATGGATGGATGCAATACAATCTTATAGTTCCTGTTGGACGACTTCTTATTGTTTATCAGTTCAAAACAATATCAAGGACATTATGAATTGTGTGGCCTTCTTTGTACAATGTACAACAGTTTAAATGAGACCAAACTACTGGGGTTCATGACATTGTATAAAACAATGGCCGTTCCATCAACAGATCAATGTATGAATGGGGCTGACTAAGGACCTCTATAGTATTACTTCAATGAAAAGTCACAGCAAAAGTCACAGGCATATTGGTATGACATCTCTCCCTGTCTCAACACCAAGGCCAAATGTGAGACAATTTTTATTTAGTTCTTGCGAATGTCAAGTGTATTAATTAGATTACATTTTGTATTGACAGGATGAATATTTACCAACAGGATACAAAAATCAAAAATGGAAATGTCAATTTGTTCTTTTTTAATATATTTGTATAAAATAAACACAATAAAAATCAACGACTAATAATACATATCATAATTAATCAAATGGGATGAATGTTGTTTTCATTTTGGCTTCAACTTCAGGACTCTGTCTCACTGGAGGAAGATCGTCCACAGGATCAAACATGGCATATTTTCTTGTTGCTAATTCATTCAATCGTAGATTATCAAAATGCATGACCTGTAATGAAAAAATAGCCATGAAATTAAATTCTGTTTAATTGAATACATGTACATGTATATCCAATATCATTGATTAATGATAATGCCATGCATTATTCAATATACAAAAAGAACAATTTTCATTTTGAACAATCCCAAAGTGATTTTGGTTTGAACAACTGTATTTTGATATAATGGTGATGCAAATTATATCAACTTAATACATTTATATGTATATTAATCACTCTAGTTGACCCAGATGGAAGCACAGGGGGTCTTACACGCATGTGGGTTAATGTTGCGTCCCGATTTGTTGCTCATTAGTGTATTCATGTAAAAAATACATTGTTGTACATTGTTGCAACTTGTACGTTCCAATGACGTCACATTGTTTACAGATCCCGCGTTGTGTCTGCACTGCCTGACACGAAGGCTTCATTCAGTGTTTTTTAGTGTTTTTGTTAGTTTTCTTACAATTCAATTGATCAGGTATGATTAAACAACCCCAATCAATATGAGTGTGAATTTAATTTTAAGTTTAAACGGCATGTTGCGAAAAATACTTCAACTTTCACTTTGACAGTGCATTCGTGATGGGAGCTTCGATCGGGTGTCATGGCAACGACGAGGACGGTGGTTTTATAACAGTGTCGAATTTACAAACTTGCATGTACAGCCGAAAACGTCTAACTATACCTTATGTCTTTGGAAATCATCTGTAAATAATTATTTGAATTAATTACGATCCATTGCATTCGTTTATTAACGTTTGTTCTTTTCTATATGCCGATTTCGATACTTAAAACACTGAAGAGTTCCAATATTGGAGAATGAACATTAACACTTGCTCTATAAATCGTCCTAGAGCACCCTACTACCCTAAATCAATAATTATGAAACAGGTAAGAGCGTGAAGGTAATTGTATGAGAACAACGAAAAGTGCTGTACATTCTTACGAAAATGACAAACATCGTCAAAATTACTTAAAAAGTAGTCAATTAATCGGCACTTTGTCAATTAAGACCAGTTTATAACGCCGTTATGTAACCATACTTGAATAAATAGAAGAATGTACAGCACTTTTTCTCGGTTTCTTAGCACGATGAATAAGTGCATCATATTTGTTTGTACGACAAAATACGTTAGTCGGGTGCTCTGGCCATATTTACCGACCAAGTGTTAATGTAGTCCTTCGTGCCGGTCACGTGACCACGCGAGAACAGGAGGACCGACGAAAACATCCCGATAAAGACGTTGGACACCTAACATTAAAATCCGATCAAGAAAACAAACAGAACTTACCGGGAAATAATCAAATATTGAACTTATATAAAAACATGACGATTTTTGTTCTTTTTAATTATAAATGCAACATTAACCCACATGCGCAGTGGGAAGAAAACTGCATGAATAACCGTAGAAAAACCCACATGGTCATGCATGAGACCCAATACCTTTTCACATTCAATCTGAAAATCAAACCCCCTCCACCTATAGGTGAAATGCAAGTCAAGATGGGTTTTTTCTGATAAACTCATTCTCAATATTAAAACAGCCTTACCCATGAAGGATGACAAAAGTTCTCGTAATCTTCCCTTAGATGTTTGCATTTTGATTCACCTAGTTTTTCACTTGTTCTGTCCAGACATTTCCAATAAGCATCCCTTGAACTATAACACAGTTTTCTGTTTTCTTTAGTGTCTCTGAAAATAATGAGAAAAAACAACGGAATTTATTGCACAAGGTTTAGACAAGAGACCCATAAGGCTTGTATCATTAAAAAAAACAAGACTATGTAGTAATATTACTCATTCGGGATTTACCTTCTGATAGTCCTTTCATTACCAGATTTAGAAAATATTTATGATAAAAGGATCGGCCGGAAGAAAAAAAACAAAACAAAAAACAGTCTCACTCTGGACCTACAGGTGACAAAAGGCCCAGGGCACTGGGAGCTTGATAGATCAACAAGAGAGATCTCTCTTCTTAAGAAGATTTTATCAAAATTGGTCTGAAGCATGAATTGATGAAATAGACTCAATCTGGTATGAAAGGAGTGTCATTTCCCTGGGCCAGAATGGTGATCCCAAAGGGTGAACCAAGGGCAGTAACTCTTTAAATTAGTGTTTACATTGAATGTAGTCCTAAGTTTTGTAAATCAATCTTGCCGTTATCTTTGGAGTCAACAGGCCGCTAATAAGTACTACGGAATGGGAATAATATTATCATCAGCTATCTATTCTTTGAATTATCAAGGTCATAATTAAACCATTATGGACATATACATATTCTGTTACCTCTGTAAACACCATACAGTAAATGCAAACAAATTAGTTTAATTTCATCTGTAATAAAAAGTTACTTATCTAATTCAAATTATTACCCGGGAATAATCCCTGTCAAAACACAGGGGTATGGTTTACAACAACTGGACTTTTTAATTATGCAACCAACCTCCGTTTCATTTTTTAATGTTATCTTATCAGGCAATCAAATTTAAGATATTTTGAATTAATGTGCATAAATGTGTTGGTGCATTGAAATTAAACATGTAGACAGAATTGTATACCGGCGTACCCTTTTTTGACAGCATTCTCCATCTCAAACACATTCACGTGTGACAAGTGCCCCTAAAACCGGAAGTGCCTCACAACACCCAACTCATAATTCCGCCTGCGCAAAAGTAGTTTATTATTTGCAAATATTTCGACGCAAATATGTCCTTCATTTGAATCAAAACATGACAAGATTTCTTGCATTACTTAAAAATGATTTCATAGATAGAATCCCCTTTTATAACTCCTCTGTTAGTTATTGGCGCACGAATATAAAAAGTAAATGGAAGTACACTACCGGAAGTAGTATAGTCCACAGCAACATGGACGATGTTATTTAGAAAGTCACGCTAAGTATAAGAAATGGGAAACGACACGTGCATCGACGAGGCATTGGAGATGTAAAAGGAACACTTACTTTTTATAATATTGTAATAAGATGAACATATTTATATAATGTCAGAATGTACTCATGATACCGCAGGAGCAGAAACAGACGAAGTATTGCCGGAGTTGCAGAAACGCAAAATGGAGGGGGACGTCGTGACGTTAGATGCTGGTGATCCTCAAGCATCAATAAAACCATTAAAGATTGACAATGAGTTACCAAATGGCAAGATCAAACACAGACCAAACGAAAATGGTTTGGTATCGCATATACTGACGACCGAAAGTCCTAAATTGACAGAGAATGCACCAGAGGAAATGGAAGCATGTTCCTCATGCGAAAGTGAAAATACGATCGACACCCCCCTGACTGAGCGAAGCAGTATTGACTGTACTGGTCTTGGAAGTGATGCAGAATCCTCTTTGTGTGAAGCCGTGCAGCAGTTAGGTGTATATGCACCTGGGGGAAGTGATATAAAAGAAGGAATAGAGTATATTGTTTATAAATCAGAAGTTCAAATGCCTGATATCATGAGACTGATAACTAAAGACTTGTCGGAACCATACTCAATTTATACCTACAGATACTTCATCCACAACTGGCCAAAGCTTTGCTTCCTTGTAAGTTATACTGCACTTTTATGTTTGCAGCATGAGCCAACTTGGTTAAAGTATACGTATGAGCCACTTACTTCGAATTCATAGTTATCCAAGATAGAATTTCATTGCTAATTTTATATCGGGACAGCAAGTGAATGGCCCTTGGTTTGAATTTGATACCAAATGAACATGATGGTATTCAAAAGTTAAGATCCTAGAACGTCTACACACTAACCAGAGCCTTTAATAAAATACTTGGTACAGGTCCTCCAAAACTTGCATGAACAGGTGTCTGATTTAATGCTGATCATGCATAATTCATTATTGATAATTATAGCTAAAACATCTTCAGGACAGTTTGTTCCCAAAGAGTAAGACACGGATAGTTAAAGAGAATACATGCAGTGTACTGTGTATATAATTTAGGCCTTGTAAACATACCAGTTTTCACTAAGAGATGCAGCCTTCCCTAGCCTACCCTTTTTTGGCTGTTCTATTTTATAGAAAGTAAGTTGAGACTCTAGTAAAAACTATTAAAACATAAATAAGATTTCATGACCTGTTTACCCTGTTTTTTTTTTCTGGCATGTTATAGTGGAATTTTTTAGGCCTTATAATTATAATTACATGTACACCGGTACCCAAGCTGTACAACTTCGAATTCACAGGCTCAGTATCCCAGGAGAATGTACTAGTATGTCATGTTGATCAGATCTTTAGTTCAGATATTGAATGTTACTACATTTGTATGTTTTTGGGTGAAAACTATATGAGATTTACTAGTACTCCTAATTTAAGCTGGCTATATGTAACATTTTGATTCTTACAATTTTCATGAAATAGTTATATTTTTTTTTTCTACAACAGGCTATGGATGGAGTAAAATGTGTGGGAGCCATAGTTTGTAAATTAGATATGCACAAGAAAATGGTACGAAGAGGATACATAGCAATGTTAGCTGTAGATTCAGATTACAGAAGGAAACGAATTGGTAAGATGAAGATTTTAGGTGACCTTATTATAATGCAACTGTCTTCTTGTCCAGCACTATGCCTTGTCTGTCTGTAAACAATTTACATTTTGAAATTATTCCATGACCACAAACCCCTCGCCCAATGAAATCTTCCATTGCCAGGTCAAACAAAAGTATGAATTATATGGATTGTTATAATTATTGGAAATAACTCAAACTTGGTACCTCAAAATCGAAAGTCAAATGAGTACAATTATTTCTTGTTCGGGCCTAAAAGTCAAAGGTAAATTGTGAAAACAATCAATGCCTAGTATAAGGAAGAAGGGGGGAGACATGTTTTTGTTCTCTAGTCCTGTATATATAGTCAGCAGATCTAGTGCATTAGATCTGAGTATAATGCTCATTGTGATTAATCCATGTGTTGTTGTTATTAATTAATATAAAGTCTTTATATTCTATGTAATTTTGATAATTATCCCATCTTTACTTGCAGGTTCCCATCTTGTCCGCAAGGCAATCAGAGCTATGATACTAGATGACTGTGATGAGGTGAGGAAATTAAAAAGTATTCAAATAAAAGTAGAGGTATGGATATCAATCAAATACATGTAAACCAAAATCTAAAATTCTGACATTAGATAGGCATAAAGGGTCGAAGTCATTGCATATTAAATTACTGAATGTGTTTGATGATTCCATATGACATTGCTACAAGTGCAAGAGGCTCTAATATATATGAAATCTATGATACACTTAAGTATTTTTCCACCAGTCATCATTGTTTCATTCCTCTTCTTTTAGGTTGTTCTTGAAACAGAAATAACCAACAAAGCAGCCTTACGCCTGTATGAAAATCTGGGATTTGTACGAGACAAAAGATTATTCCGTTACTACTTGAATGGTGTGGATGCGTTACGACTGAAGCTGTGGTTACGATAGACGTGTAAAGAAATGTTAGTTATGAACAGCGGAACTGTTTTATTGTTAGGTGTTGTGTGTGTGAAGGGGTATAAAACTGAGTAAGTTATTTTACATCATGTGTAGTTACCAGAGTGTGTGTTTGTTTTGTGGGGAGAAATGAATGTACAAATAGACTCAAGAATCATTATCCCTTTTTTTTTTTTTTTTTCTCAAGGGATCAAATGTATTATTTATAAGACCACTACATAGTGATAAAACGCGGACAAAATAATGACTGTGCCATCTTGTTCTGTATGTATCGCTTCAAAACATAATGTACTGCATTCTAATCCGAACCATTATAAATTTGATAATTTTCAGTTCATCATCAACACCAGTTGAAATCCATACTTTTTTTGTGTGATTGTATTAAGTCTTCAAAGTGTAAGCAAATACTGATTCTTGCCGTTCGATGATATACTGCCAGTGTGAGTGTTATACCTGTGCTCACCTTATTGTGGTGACGGCCTATACATCCATTAGAAATCAACCTGTCAAGTGCTTTGTGATAAAAAACTGTTCGGGAAATATCCTTTCATATTTTTATATAAAGTTGATAATCATTTTTGTGTTCTGTGATGTTAGAAATTGTATCCTCGTTTGTTAATTTTGTGAACTGTTATTATGAACTTAAAAAAATGAACCATCTTCTTTGATTTCAAAGTCCCAAACTTAAAGAGTTTGATACATTCGTGTTTCATTAACGTCGAGACTTAATATAAAATTTTTTTTTTAAAAAGGCTTTGAACAAGCTAAAGTACTCTCGTATCTTGATAAACAAAACCATTAATTGAGAAGAAAAAGTGTTCAATTATGTTTAAATGCTTGTCTTACACCAATTATCATATATTAAATTTGAACTGACTGGAAAAAATGTTTAAAAAAATACACGTTGACATACATCACTGTAGTGTGGGTCTTGTCCACATGTACATATATACCAGGTATTATAATGTTACTGTCACCAGTATGGGTCTTGGTCTACTAGCTTGGCTTGCCACTCTGTTAATACATTCATGTCTCGATATTTCTCTCTCACCTTTGTCAATATTTCTAGCCCTCTCAATAAATTAACATGGCTATGAAAGAGTTTTCTCAAAATAATTTTTTTACACAACAGACGACCATGTCATGATGAGTTTCCATACTTCATTAACTCATTAATCATATTGTAGCCTGTTGAATTTAGATTGATACAGACCCATAAAGGAAATTTCTTAATTGGATATTTTAATTACCTGGTACACATACTTTATACAGATTCAGTATAGTAAAGAGTTATAATTAAATATATAGGAAATATGCATACAATATATAACATCTGTTATTTCTTTTTCACACTAGCAAAAAGTCACCCAAATGGACAAGGTACATTTTGTATGACACTGAAACATATCCAGTACATACATGTGTGGCAGTCATTCTATGATCTTTCTCCATACATGTGTGGCGGTCATTTTATGATCTTTGTCCATACATGTGTGGCAGTCATTTTATGATCTTTGTCCGTACATGTGTGGCGGTCATTTTATGATCTTTGTCCATACATGTGTGGCAGTCATTTTATGATCTTTGTCCGTACATGTGTGGCAGTCATTTTATGATCTTTGTCCGTACATGTGTTGCAGTCATTTTATGATCTTTGTCCGTACATGTGTTGCAGTCATTTTATGATCTTTGTCCGTACATGTGTGGCGGTCCTTTTATGATCTTTGTCCATACATGTGTGGCAGTCATTTAATGATCTTTTAACACTATGTTAAAGCACCACATTGTATATAAGGTAATAAACTTATCAGGAAAATATAACTTTCCATTATCCAATGGAATGATGATGGAATTGTCCATTTTGATGTAAAAACAAAATGACCTTAATTTGTATATATCTGCTGTAAGATTATTTGAACAATCAAAAAGCTGAGTTTTGTACCATATTAATCAATTATGGACCTTTTTTGAGGTCAATATGGCATACCGACCTGGTAGAAAAAATATTAACAACAGATAAAGTCTGGGATCAATATTCTGTTATTTTATCTATCGGGGTCAATATATAGCACCATATTAGCCAATTCAGACTTCCTTGAATTTATATTGGACATGGAATTTGTTTGCAGAAGGGTGGACTTGCATTATAGTCATCTCACTAACTTGAAATTTACTCTGGCCTGGAGCATTTTGACATCACAATTATTATGACGTTGTAATACAATATTGCTGCATTCCTAAAAATTGAATCACCATGACCAGGTCATGCCAATATCTCAAAATATTAACCTCAACATGACCATGTTTAAGCCAGTGATAATTGATGGAAATTGGACCAGACCTGTTATAAACACGATCGGAATTTTAGGTGCTACTGGTGTCGTTAATGTAGTAACTACATGATGACTTTGTATTGAACTCCTTTAAACAGTTGAGAGAAATGATCAAATTATTCTGCATCTGCATAGGAATAATCTATCTGTCCTTTTTCTGTCTTTGGAAATAAAATAATCATGGGGTAAATATATACTCTGCATATCCAATTTATATCGTCATATATTACAATAGAGGTACACTGCATATTAAGAAAAGAAAGGAAGGAATCTTATGTAGAAAAGTTTTTTATAATTTATTTTTGCTTGTTCTTCCTGTATGCCATATAGCAGGTATGTTGACCTGTCTGTGACTCATTGTTACAGCAGACTGTCTGTGGGTGTCTGAGACTCATTGTTACAGCAGACTGTCTGTGGGTGTCTGAGACTCATTGTTACAGCAGAGTGTGTAAATCATTGCTACAGCATGCACAGTCTCTGTGTGTCAGATGGTATTTCAGCGACCTGTCTGTGTAAGTCATTGTTACAGCAGAGTGTGAAATGGTATTTCAGAGACCTGAAACAGAAGGCTGTCTGTGTCAGATGTTGTTTCAGTGACCTGTGTGAGTCATTGTTACAGCAGGCTGTGTGAGATGGTGTCTCAGTGACCTGTCTCTGTAAGTCATTGATATAGCAGGCTGTGTGAGATGGTATCTCAGTGACCTGTCTCTGTAAGTCATTGTTACCGCAGGCTGTGTGAGATGGTGTCTCAGTGACCTGTCACTGTAAGTCATTGTTACAGCAGGCTGTGTGAGATGGTGTCTCAGTGACCTGTGTGAGTCATTGTTACAGCAGGCTGTGTGAGATGGTGTCTCGGTGACCTGTCCGAGTCATTATCGGTTGTACCTCATTATTTATTATGTATGTTGAGTGGAGCAGATGATATGTACAATGTATAGGTAGTTTCACTGTTGGATCCAGGCTTGCTAGTGGTGCAAACATTTGTACTGGTCTTCCTGTGTTATGCAATTAATTGTGATCCCTAATCAGTCATTGACTTGAAGTGAAGTAAATTGTAATATAATGCTTTAATATTCCTCTCATCTCATGTATGACAGTTTCATCCATCATACCTCATACATGTGTTTAAGGGGAACATTTTTATTCTTAAAAGGTGAATGAGCATCCAATATTTGCGAAAACATTGTTTTCATTTTGAATCATTTTTTGTTATCGGCGTACATGTATATTTCATTTCTAAATTTTGAAGTGGGTAGGGAACATTGTTTGAAAATTATCACGTGGTTATCTCCCCTTATCCAGTGTCTGGACTTCTGGTTTTACAGAGGATTGCTCACTCAGCCTATAACTCGGAATTTCAGACATGATAATAGCATTGCATATTTTTTATGAAAGGACATCTTTAAACTGAAAGTAGGTGAGAAATTGTATCTGTGTTACATAGTTTAATACAATCCCTTCTGCTTAAATCCTGAATATTTGTGAGGTGTTAATATGGTGATGGTTCACAGCACCACAATCACTGATCCATCACAGATCCATTCTTAATTCCAGTGCCAGAAGTCTACTAATCCAGAATTCCTTGCTGGTGACACAGTTTGTGTTAATGGTGTTTTTTTTGGTTTTTTTTTTTCTCAAAATTTTGCAATGGACAAATCTTGAGTGTAAGGTGTCAGCAATCATGACCTGGAATGAGTTTTGGTTATAAAAAGTTCTGTGATGGAGATAGAACTACAGTGTAGTAGTAATATAACCAAATGTCTCTGAGATTTCAATGTAGGCAAGTTACAAGGGCAAAACTCGTGTACTGTTAAAGTGTTACACTTAACGCCAATGTTTGCCTGATCAATGTTTGCCTGATCAAGTGAAATGGCGAAATCAGATGCAAAGTGTTTGAACCTTACACAATACATCAGGTACATCTGACCCTGGTATATAGGTATTTTGTCACAGACGTTGGTACAACATGTTGTCCTCTCCCTACTGTACCATTGTGTTAACATATTTTATGTGGAGTTGTTGGGCGTGTATGATCGAGTGAGTGAGTTGAATTTGAACTTCAAGGTTTGCTTTGCATTTAAACATGTAATGAATGTTAGGTATCTGTTATGTTGGATGATCGCAAGTGTTGGTGCATGTTGACGTCCGAGAATGTAGACATTGAAGTTAAACTGGTTTGTCGTGTTGTTAACCATAAGATACACACACTGGAATATTATTGATCTTACAGCAACTTGTAGAATTCAGTTTCTTTAGTTAAAGCTGACTTGGTGTAAAAAGAAAAACAAGATATAAAGGTATCACTAATACATATCGCTGTAATAAATGTTAGCTGTGTTTTATCGACAATACCAAATGAAAACTTTAACTATGAATATAGGCCTTGAAGGAGAAAACTCTTATTAAGGGGTTCAATTGTGTTTTTCCTGAATTTTTATTGTCTCATATAAATGACAAGTTAAAATATTAGCTACCATGAAGTAAACTAGCTGGGACTAAGATAACTTGTTTTATGTAGATAGTCATTAATTGAATATTGATTCTTCATTTGGAAGGTGATCATTAATTTATTATTAATTTTGATACAAAGATATTTAATGAATTGCACATTGCAATTAATTTTTATTTTATTAAGTGATGGATTGATGCCTGTTTAGACCATACACTGTGCACACACAGATAATTCTATATTGTTGAAGTCTAGTACACTGGAGTCTGTTGTTCAGTCAAATTTTGAAAATTAAAAGAAAATCTTAATTAAGATATTGCAGCAATATATGCTAAAATAAATCCTTCAGCAAATGGAGAAGGCTTTGAAATACATCAGAATATGCAAGATGGCTACAAATGAAAGAGATTATATTGTATCAAAGTTTTACTGTAAAAAATGAATGTCAAACTTCGCTGAACAATTAAAATTTATCTTTATTTGATTTCTTAAATAAGTTACAAGAAAATGTTGAATGTGATGCTTTCAATTGTTATTACAATTTAAGGGTGAAGATTTGTTCTCTGTGCAAGTGGTTGAAACCATTGTTTTTGTTGAACAATAATTTATGAAAAATGTTCTTTTAATAATGTTACATGAAATATCAGGTTTAAATTTATTGATGATCTGTTGGAAACTGTATTACTCATTTAAGTTTAAAGAGGAATGAAATGGTGAATCATTATTTTCCTGGTGTCTATTTTCATTTTGGTATGTCAAGTGTTAAAACTGAAACAATATTTTAAAATTGTCTTGCCATGTAGACGAACGTACAAATGTATATGGAGTAATGTTACACCAGATTTCTTATCCAACACCCAATGTCGTCATATTGTAATACATATACTGCAGCCTGTCAGACCAGGCCAAAAAACCATCAAAATTGTTGCTTGTATGATATATAAACTATTTTAAGAAAACAAATTATCAGGACTGCAATGTTCGTAAGATTGGTTTATATTGGAGTTATTCCCCTTGGTCAGTATTGTACTGATGAATAAAGATTTTTAAAAAAATATGTATTTTCAACTTTTTAGCCCACCATCATCAGATGGTGGGCTGTTCAAATCGCCCTGCGTCCGTGGTCCGTCCGTCCGTCCGTCCGTCCGTCCCTCCGTCCCTCCGTCCGTAAACAATTTTTGTTATCGCTATTTCTCAGAAAGTACTGAAGGGATCTTTCTCAAATTTCATATGTAGGTTCCCCTTGGTGCCTAGTTATGCATATTGCGTTTTGAGACCAATCGGAAAACAAAATGGCCGACAGGCAGCCATCTTGGATTTTGACAATTGAAGTTTGTTATCGCTATTTCTGAGAAAGTACTGAAGGGATCTTTCTGAAATTTCATATGTAGGTTTCCCTTGGTGCCTAGTTATGCATATTGCGTTTTGAGACCAATCGAATAACAACATGGCCGACAGGCAGCCATCTTGGATTTTGACAATTGAAGTTTGTTATCGCTATTTCTGAGAAAGTACTGAAGGGATCTTTCTCAAATTTCATATGAAGGTTCCCCTTGGTGCCTAGTTATGCATATTGCCTTTTGAGACCAATCGGATAACAACATGGCCGACAGGCAGCCATCTTGGATTTTGACAATTGAAGTTTGTTATCGCTATTTCTGAGAAAGTACTGAAGGGATCTTTCTCAAATTTCATATGTAGGTTCCCCTTGGTGCCTAGTTATGCATATTGCATTTTGAGACCAATCGGAAAATAACATGGCCGACAGGCAGCCATCTTGGATTTTGACAATTGAAGTTTGTTATCACTATTTCTGAAAAAGTACTGAATGGATCTTTCTGAAATTTCATATATAGGTTTCCCTTGGTGCCTAGTTATGCATATTGCGTTTTGAGACCAATCAGAAAACAACATGGCCAACAGGCAGCCATCTTGGATTTTGACAATTGAAGTTTGTTATCAATATTTCTGAGAAAGTACTGAATGGATCTTTCTGAAATTTCATATATAGGTTTCCCTTGGTGCCTAGTTATGCATATTGCGTTTTGAGACCAATCTGAAAACAACATGGCCGACAGGCAGCCATCTTGGATTTTGACAATTGAAGTTTGTTATCGCTATTTCTGAGAATGTACTGAATGGATCTTTCTCAAATTACATATGTAAGTTTCCCTTGGTGCCTAGTTATGCATGTTGTGTTTTGAGACCAATCTGAAAACAACATGGCCAACAGGCAGCCATCTTGGATTTTGACAATTTAAGTTTGTTATCACTATTTCTGAGAAAGTACTGAATGGATCTTTCTGAAATTTCATATGTAGGTTTCCCTTGGTGCCTAGTTATGCATATTGCGTTTTGAGACCAATCAGAAAACAACATGGCCGACAGGCAGCCATCTTGGATTTTGACAATTGAAGTTTGTTATCGCTATTTCTGAGAAAGTACTGAATGGATCTTTCTCAAATTTCATATGGAGGTTCCCCTTGGTGCCTCGTTATGCTAATTGCATTTTGAGATCAATTGGAAAACAATATGGCCGACAGGTTGCCATCTTGGATTTTGACAATTGAAGTTTGTTATCTCTATTTCTCAAAGTACTGAATGGATCTTTCTCAAATTTCATATGAAGGTTCCCCTTGGTGCCTAGTTATGCATATTGCCTTTTGAGACCAATCGGATAACAACATGGCCGACAGGCAGCCATCTTGGATTTTGACAATTGAAGTTTGTTATCGCTATTTCTGAGAAAGTACTGAAGGGATCTTTCTCAAATTGCATATGTAAGTTTCCCTTGGTGCCTAGTTATGCATGATGTGTTTTGAGACCAATCTGAAAACAACATGGCCGACAGGCAGCCATCTTGGATTTTGACAATTGAAGTTTGTTATCACTATTTCTGAGAAAGTACTGAATGGATCTTTCTGAAATTTCATATGTAGGTTTCCCTTGGTGCCTAGTTATGCATATTGCGTTTTGAGACCAATCAGAAAACAACATGGCCAACAGGCAGCCATCTTGGATTTTGACAATTGAAGTTTGTTATCAATATTTCTGAGAAAGTACTGAATGGATCTTTCTGAAATTTCATATATAGGTTTCCCTTGGTGCCTAGTTATGCATATTGCGTTTTGAGACCAATCTGAAAACAACATGGCCGACAGGCAGCCATCTTGGATTTTGACAATTGAAGTTTGTTATCGCTATTTCTGAGAATGTACTGAATGGATCTTTCTCAAATTACATATGTAAGTTTCCCTTGGTGCCTAGTTATGCATGTTGTGTTTTGAGACCAATCTGAAAACAACATGGCCAACAGGCAGCCATCTTGGATTTTGACAATTTAAGTTTGTTATCACTATTTCTGAGAAAGTACTGAATGGATCTTTCTGAAATTTCATATGTAGGTTTCCCTTGGTGCCTAGTTATGCATATTGCGTTTTGAGACCAATCAGAAAACAACATGGCCGACAGGCAGCCATCTTGGATTTTGACAATTGAAGTTTGTTATCGCTATTTCTGAGAAAGTACTGAATGGATCTTTCTGAAATTTCATATATAGGTTTCCCTTGGTGCCTAGTTATGCATATTGCGTTTTGAGACCAATCTGAAAACAACATGGCCGACAGGCAGCCATCTTGGATTTTGACAATTGAAGTTTGTTATCGCTATTTCTGAGAATGTACTGAATGGATCTTTCTCAAATTACATATGTAAGTTTCCCTTGGTGCCTAGTTATGCATGTTGTGTTTTGAGACCAATCTGAAAACAACATGGCCAACAGGCAGCCATCTTGGATTTTGACAATTTAAGTTTGTTATCACTATTTCTGAGAAAGTACTGAATGGATCTTTCTGAAATTTCATATGTAGGTTTCCCTTGGTGCCTAGTTATGCATATTGCGTTTTGAGACCAATCAGAAAACAACATGGCCGACAGGCAGCCATCTTGGATTTTGACAATTGAAGTTTGTTATCGCTATTTCTGAGAAAGTACTGAATGGATCTTTCTCAAATTTCATATGGAGGTTCCCCTTGGTGCCTCGTTATGCTAATTGCATTTTGAGATCAATTGGAAAACAATATGGCCGACAGGTTGCCATCTTGGATTTTGACAATTGAAGTTTGTTATCTCTATTTCTCAAAGTACTGAATGGATCTTTCTCAAATTTCATAAGTAGGTTCCCCTTGGTCCCTTGTATTGCATTTTTGACCAGTCTGTCCTGAAAAACAACCTGGCAAACAAACAGCCATTATCGTTAAATCTCAAGTTTCTTATATAGCTAGGATTCCCTTGTTTGAAAAGTACTGGAGGGATGTCTCAATTTGCACAGATTAGTAAAATAAAGGGAAAAGTAGAGAAAAGATCAATCTGACATGGAACCTATGAAGATCATTCAATGGTGGGCGCCAAGATCCCTCTGGTTAATATTCTCTGCACAACTACTGCGGGGGATCTTCTTTGTTTCAAATTGATGACAAGACGAGTTAGCATAGTGTAGCGTCTCTATGTTAACCTTTTTAGCCCACCATCATCAGATGGTGGGCTATTCAAATCGCCCTGCGTCCGTGGTCCGTCGTCCGTCCGTCCGTCCGTCCCTCCGTCCGTAAACAATTCTTGTTATCGCTAATCCTCAGAAAGTACTGAAGAGATCTTTCTCCAATTTCATATGAAGGTTCCCCTTGGTGTCTAGTTATGCATATTGCATTTTGAGACCAATCGGAAAACAACATGGCCGACAGGCAGCCATCTTGGATTTTGACAATTAAAGTTTGTTATCGCTATTTTTCAAAACGTACTGAAGGGATCTTTCTGAAATTTCATATGTAGGTTCCCCTTGGTGCCTAGTTATGCATATTGCATTTTGAGACCAATCGGAAAACAACATGGCCGACAGGCAGCCATCTTGGATTTTGACAATTGAAGTTTGTTATCGCTATTTCTCAGAAAGTACTGAAGGGATCTTTCTGAAATTTCATATGTAGGTTCCCCTTGGTGCCTAGTTATGCATATTGCATTTTGAGACCAATCGGAAAACAACATGGCCGACAGGCAGCCATCTTGGATTTTGACAATTGAAGTTTGTTATGGCTATTACTCAAAAAGTACTCAAGGGATCTTTTTTTAAATTATATATGTATGTTCCCCTTGGTGCTTAGTTATGCATATTGCATTTTGAGACCAATCGGAAAACAACATGGCCGACAGGCAGCCATCTTGGATTTTGAAAATTGAAGTTTGTTATCGCTATTTCTCATAAAGTACTGAAGTGATCTTTCTGAAATTTCATATGTAGGTTCCCCTTGGTGCATAGTTATGCATATTGCATTTTGAGACCAATCGGAAAACAACATGGCCGACAGGCAGCCATCTTGGATTTTGACAATTGAAGTTTGTTATCGCTATTTCTCATAAAGTGATGAAGGGATCTTTCTGAAATTTCATATGTAGGTTTCCCTTGGTGCCTAGTTATGCATATTGCATTTTGAGACCAATCGGAAAACAACATGGCCGACAGGCAGCCATCTTGGATTTTGACAATTGAAGTTTGTTATCGCTATTTCTCAGAAAGTAATGAAGGGATCTTTCTCAAATTTCATATGTAGGTTCCCCTTGGTGCCTAGTTATGCATATTGCATTTTGGGATCGATTGGAAAACAACATGGCCGACAGGCAGCCATCTTGGATTTTGACAATTGAAGTTGTTATCGCTATTTCTCATAAAGTGATGAAGGGATCTTTCTGAAATTTCATATGTAGGTTTCCCTTGGTGCATAGTTATGCATATTGCATTTTGAGACCAATCGGAAAACAACATGGCCGACAGGCAGCCATCTTGGATTTTGACAATTGAAGTTTGTTATCGCTATTTCTCAGAAAGTAATGAAGGGATCTTTCTCAAATTGCATATGTAGGTTCCCCTTGGTGCCTAGTTATGCATATTGCATTTTGGGATCGATTGGAAATCAACATGGCCGACAGGCAGCCATCTTGGATTTTGAAAATTGAAGTTTGTTATCGTTATTTCTCAGAAAGTGCTGGAAGGATCTTTCTGAAATTTCATTTGTAGGCTGCCTCCGTCCCTAGTTATGCATATTAGATTTTGAGAACAGTCAGAAAACAACATGGCCGACAGGTAGCAATCTTGTATTTTGACAATTGAAGTTTGTTAGCGCTATTTTACAGAAGGTACTGAAGGGATCTTTCTCAAATTTCATATGTAGGTTCCCCTTGGTCCCTGGTATTGCATTTTGGGACCGATCGGAAAATAACATGTCGGACAGACAGCTATTATCGCTTAATCTTTAATTTCATATATAGGTTCCTCTTGTTTTTAACTGAAATTTATATTTTATGAGATAGTGTATATATATTTCCTATTTCTCAGAAAGTAACAAATTATGAATGAATATTATTCAAAATACATCTATTGTGGGTTAATTGGTCTGAAATCCTGTATATACAGTGTAAAAGGAGCGGCTTTTCACCTCAAATGGACACCTTTAAATATTTATACCCAGGTTTGCTGATCTTGCGTCCGTCAGGGTCTTACATTCTGAGTCATAATTTGTAAGTGAAATCTGGCAAATAAACACAAACTCAAGATATATAAGGTTCAGGTAGTTTAATTAATTAAGACAGCACTATCAAAAATATACATACATTGGGACAAATTATAAAACTCTGTCACACACTCCAAGTTACCAACACACATACTATAAGTCAAAAGTGTTTAGTAAACTAACGGCTACATGGCCCTACTCCTATAAGAATACTAACGACTACACAGCCCTACTCCTATGTTATAGACGACAGTATAAAAACCTACACAACTAGTTCATAGCCTAAATACTGACTTCTACAAGACTGACATGAAACCTACATGTATGAGTGTGACTGGTAAACTATTCTATTCTCTATATCCTACATAATCATTTCCAGCAGTACCCTACATAATCTACCTACAACTATTCCTATCAGGGAAATAGAGCCAAACCAGTCTTGTCAAGACTTTTATGCTGACTGCTGAACAATACTGATGAACTGGCGTAAGTAGTCAACCGTGGCGAACCGCACTTGCAATATCCAGACCAAATTTTCGGAACACTTCTGCTGCTATAACCAAATACAGAGTTCCGAATGGTATTAACTTTTGGTATAAGAATGCATGGACAAACCAGATTATGGCAAGCAGATGACAGACAAAGCTACCTAATGATTTTCCACAACATTTACAACATTATATATATAAGAATAATGTTTTAGCATTGTATTTTATTGTATTTCCAGTACTTCTTATATATATTATGTGATTGTATTTGTATTTTTTGTGTTTTGATAAAGGGGCGGATTGCCTCGAAAATTTAACAAGCCTCATTGTTCACACTGTTTGAATTACTTCTTTGCCCAATATATATATATGTATTATATTGTTTTTATTGTTTTTTGATTATTACAGACATAAAATGTTATTTTTCAGTCTTAGAAACTCCTTAGTTCAGACAAGATTGAAGGAAAACTTCCATTTGTTCATTTTATGTAATTGTGCAGTAATTTCTCTTTACAGCATATATATTTCCCTGACAACATTGCACCAAAATGACCAGCATTTTAAACATTGAAATAATTTTTACAAATTATTATTGAAGTATTGTTATAAATCAAAGATGCTAGTAATGATACTAATTTATTTCTTGGATAAGGTTTTAAACATTGATTGAAATGAGTTTTTTTTATTGCAAATTATATGAGTTTTTCTAATAAAGTAGAGTTATAAATCGTGTAGCACAGCTTGGATCTCTGCATTGAATTATACATGTAATCAAAATGATACTGTTTCATTGCATGATTAATGTTTTTAGGAAATTATTTATCAAAGAATATTTATTTAAATGCTGCAATATTTTTCTTAGAATACCAATTTACAATTAAAATTATATTTAAAAAAAAAATCGTTGGCAGCGGTATTCGAACCCTTACATTACTGAATCACGTGACCGGAAGTATTCGATAATACTGCAATCTGGGATACGGCAAGGTAATGACGGGCACATGTTTTCGTGATTAACTGCTTGAATTATTTCTTTATAGGGTTTCTTCCAGATGTTACGTTGACTTGCAGTACATATTGATATGTTTTAACACATGGTCTACATTCATGAACCTGTTACATTGTAAATACGATACATTATGGCCTTGCAGTTGGCCCCGTGCAGGCTAAACATCCTACTGCGTAATAAATAGCCTAGTTACATGTGTACTACTCATATACGGAAGCATGGAATTGATACATGTTACACATAGTGTTCTATTGTTTTCGTTTATAAAATTCGATGTAGAAGATGCTAGCAGCAATGTTTTAGCATTTACCGAGCAATCCATAACAGGCAGCTAGCTGTGCATCATAAATTGTGCTTACACTAGGGGCCCATTTTATTATGTTGGATCAGAGACATATATACAGAGAGATTAGTAACATCGCTATTTCCCTGTACACATAGTGGCTCCCTTTATTCGTGACCACTCAAGCATATCCCTTATCGAGAGCGTCCTGTCTCCTATCAAACACACGCGAGCGCAGGTAAATCGGGCTATGCGCATGTGTGTATCGTAGTATTGGAACTTATTCGACATGTTCTGGTTAATCCGCCATTACGTCAGACCAAAACATCGTCATTTTAAATACACACAGAAAGCACATCGTTTTATTTTGGCCACTACAAAAGTTACCACATTAACCAAAAACGATCAAACTTATGGGATATAGTCTTATTGATCATGCATATTGTTGTCATTTATCCGTATTTTCGAAAATCCATTGGGTCCTATTCGACATGTCCAAGTTTGTAATTAAGCCGCCATTACGTCAGACCAAAACATCGTCAATTTTAAACGAACACAAAAAGCACATCGTTTTATTTAGGCCACTACAAAAGTTACCACATTAACCAAAAACTATCATACTTATGGGATATAGTCTTATTGATCATGCACATTGTTGCCATTTATCCGTATTTTCTAAAATCCATTGGGTCCTATTCGACATGTCCAAGTTTGTAAATAGCCGCCATTACGTCAGACCAAAACATCGTCAATTTTAAACGCACACAAAAAGCACATCGTTTTATTTTGGCCACTACAAAAGTTACCACATTAACCAAAAACTATCAAACTTATGGGATATAGTCTTATTGATCATGCACATTGTTGCCATTTATCCGTATTTTCTAAAATCCATTGGCTCCTATTCGACATGTCCAAGTTTGTAAATAGCCGCCATTACGTCAGACCAAAACATCGTCAATTTTAAACGCACACAAAAAGCACATCGTTTTATCTAGGTCACTACAAAAGTTACCACATTAACCAAAAACAATCATACTTATGGAATATGGTCTTGATTATCATGCACATTGTTGACATTTATCCGTATTCTCGAAAACCCCATAGGGACTTTTCGAAAATTGGAGATTCCCGCCGATCTTTCCTGCGTTGTGCTTGACTTTCATACTCAAAATACAAACACTTGGACAGCAAATTGTGATATATTTGATATTGATGACACTTCTGCACTTTGATATTAATAAAATTAACGCACATAATTGGATCTTGGTGATGATTTCAAATAGAAATTATCGATAATTATGTGTCTGGTTTTCAAGTTTTCTCCAATATGGCGTTTAGTGAGGACTGAACCGAGCGACCGCAAAGGATTGTGGGAAGGTCAGGGGCCACTATGTAAACACAAGGGCAAATAGAGAGCTGCTAATCTCTCTGTATATATGTCTCTGGTTGGATCCGGCACACTAAGGTGATTTCTTACAAAAGGCTATTCATCCTACGTCACAATGAACTAGTGATGGGTGCAAATTTAAAGGGGATCGTCAAAATGTTGTAGGGCATTTCTTTGTACGGTAATTATAATTCCTTATATATATAATATACATCACCTGTGACCACGATCAGGACTTGGAGACACTCTTGTTTCTTGTTCAGATTGAACAGGTATCCGTGGGCCTACACAATCATGTTTATGAAGATTTCTTGCACTAGTGCAATCAAATTACAATAGATACTATTATTTGCTTATCTTATATGTCAACAAAATTTAAGATGTGTCAGCAACGGATTTAATACATACACAAATAAAAAAACTTAAATTCTAAATACATTGTTTTTTGTTTATCTGAATTGATTTTGGATGACCTTACATATGCACAAGTCACAATAAACTTTTCCCTGCCCTTCCCACTACTCCCACAACATGAGAGCCACTCGGGGTCAGTTTTTTTATGATCTATGTTTAGACCTACTTGTTGGTCATGTAATTAGTACATTGATGTCCAAAATATTGAGTGACGTTAAATATATAACACGTTAGTGAATATATTGTTATAAAATGTCAAAATATAATTATTTAATCATAGAAAGTCTGTTTCAATGATTTTATATTGTCCTGCTAGTTTTTATGCATATTAAATAATTGTACTATTTTTTATAAACTGAACTGAAAACAAGTATGACGGTATTTACAAGAGAAAGAGAGTTAAATTATTGGGTGGTAGTGGTAACACACTTGCCTTTCATCAAGAAGGCCGGGGTTCGATTCCCTGATCGGACGTGAATAGGTTTGGGGTCACCTTCCTGACCACGTGTGTTTTCCCAGGGTACTCCTGTTTCCTTCCACAGTAAGGCCGGGCCAGCAAGATCTATTAATATAAGTTAATATAACTTGTTTCAAGTCATACTTATATTGGAAACTCTAATAATTGCTGCTTCTTGGGTATCAATATGGACTCAAGTTTTGTAAATATGTGTATTTATCATACCTAGATAGAACAAGGTATAATTTAGTCACATCATATGAAATGCGAGTTTAAAGGGGCATTCCTTCGTTGGAATAAAGTTTAGGTCATCAAAATATTTTTATCGGGTAGTAGAAGTTAAAATATTAACATTAATACGACGGTTTTACTCACAATGTAAACCAGTTCTTCAAATATTAAGTCTTTAAAATTCATAATTTGCCCCAAGTATCACTAATTACGGAAAAGACAGAAAGTATTTGTGTACACTATGTCATTTTTCTGTGTATAAAACTTGGTATATAAATTTCAACAATAGAAATATGCATGTTTCTGATTTCCATATGAAGGAAAGCCCCTTCAACACATTTTAAACAACTTTGATTAAATGTGGGCGGTGGAAATAGGAGGTTGTAATGTGATGCATATCAAAAGTTTCTCGTGTTATACCTTTAATATTATTGGAGTACTTATCCACAAGTAATAGATCGTTTTAAATCGCTTTTCCGAGATGAGTTATTTAACCCCCTGTAACAAAGTTAGGGGCGGTCGGTATACTGGAATCAATTGAACTTCACACAAATATAAACTTTTTATTCTGAAAATTTAAGAAAAACTTTAAACATGATTTTTTTTTTTGTCGCAAAATCTTGTCCGCACATCTCTAAACCCCTGAGCCAATTTCAATGAAACTTCACTCAAATATATTTCAATGAAACTTCACTCAAATATAAAGGACCATGTGTAGATGTACATGCTATTTATTTTTTTTCTTCAAAATTTTGGTTGTTATGGTAACCACTCACTATAAACAGGTTTTCTTAATAGTACAAGTTTTATCTGGACAGATTACATCGAAACATTAAAAGAAAATATAAAAATAAATTCTGTTGCAATTTTGTCCCGGTTAGGCTTATTTTTGGCTAATCTCAATGGACTAATAGAGGAATTGGAGAAAGAAAGAGACAAACTGTTTTGAACTAAAAAAAAATACTGTTCAAATTACAGAATGCTGATCAACCCGTACAGATTTGCACAATTGCCAAGCCAAAGGATTTGATTGGTTGAAATGTTGTCCAAGTTTGATTGAATTTGATGAAACTTATTTCATATGGAGATTAGCGGATACTGCATTTATGTTGTGCAGGTCTTCCTTTGTGTTATTTTTTACTCGCTGTTGAAACGTGTTAATTGCTTCAATTACATCAGGTATAAAATTCTTGTTGAATTAAACAAGGCAGGGATAAGTTCAAATCTAATGTTACACGTTAGTGTTTCATGTTTTGTTTCTTGCCATTTGACAGGTGTATATTTTATAGCCCTGCTGTACTTTGATAACGTAGCGACAAGTTGGTGAGGAAATATTAGAAACAGCCTTTACTTTAGTATGTAAGCGAAAGACCTCATTACTCCCTCCTTACTTCACTTACCAAATAATACGCGAATTCTGTGACCCCTGTCCAGACTATCTTTACTTCCAGATACTTGCAGTCTTTATCTACAGTTTAGTACTGCTGAAATGTTTGAATTTTCATAAGTGGCTTTAAAGTCTATCTTTCACAATGTTACTGTATCCCTTTGAATTGAAACTTTGTTAGGTTACTGATACTATCATCACAGGATTACATAGTTCAGGTTTAAGACCTGACTTTCTGAATTTGCACTAAAATTCACTTTCACAATTTTGTATGGACTTTAATATCATTGACAAAGTGAGGAAGCCGATACATATAATTACAGGTAAATCTTGATATGTATTATTTATTAACTTGTAGGTGATGGGTAGAAGACGTGGAGCTGGTATCCGCCAGGCGGCTGTGATGCAGAAGCAGAGAATGAGGGAGAGGAGAGCTGCACGAGCAGAGTCACCCGATGCCTCGGCATCAGATGGTTTGGGAGAACCATCCCCAGTGTTGGCAACTGCGGGAAAATCTCCAAATGCCCTGAGGTTGGTAACTCCTCAGGGAAGTCTGTGCGTCCAGAAGGATGTCCCACCGAGGTCTGATTCGCCACCGTGCGAATGTACACCACCGCGTGTACCACCAGTAACTACCGATGGTAGGGATGGTGCAGGGCAGACGAACACCACTGGGTCAGTACCTACTGATTGCACATCACGCGTGCCATCACAACAAACTTGTGATGCAGTGGTTCAAGATGTTGAAACAAAAGTTACAAGAACTTGTGCTAACGAAACAAAAAACGATTTAATGAACAAATCAAAGAACAAACTGAAATGCAACTCAAAAAATGAAACAAAAACCTTACCACAGAGCAGAATAAAAGATAAGAAAACTCATAAAAAACAAGATAATACTCTGACTCAAATACCCAATGATCAAAAAGACAGACTTTTTGAAAGAATATCTCAAATAGAAAATGAAAGCAAGGTCAGAATAGATTCTGATAATAATCGAGCATACGCTGATACTATTGATGATAGTATAACAGATGTTATATTTGTACAACAGACTGAGCCTGAAATTTATCCATTTACACCACTGTCTTTGAAATCAAAGGAAACATTTGTACAGCAGTTTGGATTTAAGAATGTTATTTCGGATAGTAACACACAAATCACCAAAGAAAGTCGCACACTAGCCAGACCAAAGCAAACAAAAACTATATGTGGTGATGGAAATTGCTTCTTTAGAGCTGTGTCTCATGTTCTATGCGACAGTGAAGAAAATCACATGTTCTTTAGAAATGAAGTTGTAAATCATATGATTGATAATGATATACATTTTAGAAGTCACTTAAGATCTGGTGAAAGCTCTGTAAGTAATTATGTGGTTAAGAAAAGTATGCTGCATAATGGTACATGGGCAACAGAGGTAGAAATACTAGCTGCAGCAGACTTTTTGAAAACAGATATCTATATCTATGATGATGCACAGTCTACTTGGCTAAAATTTTCAGAAAAACAAGTCCGTCCATTTGTAGATGTTCATGATGAAAGTATATACTTAATTCACAAATATCAAGCTCATTATGATGTGGTTTTAGATGTTATGGGAAAGGATTGTTCTATTGAAACATTTGCTGGAAACAGACAAAATATTTACTTTGCAGTTCAAAGTACAGACGAAAAAGAACAAACTAAGCAAGTACCAATGGCAGTACAAGGGCACTTTGACCAAAGCGATCCAAGGTTTCTGGACAATGCTGGTAAGCAATGTGTCATGAACAGTTTGTCAGCTCTTATTTACAGTTGCAACAAACATACAACAGCTTGGACACCATTTGATGTAGATCAAATCCTTACAAAAGGCAATGAAATGTATGAAATTTTGCAGCGTAGTAGTACCATTGAGCATGACCTGCTAGCAATTCATGAAATACCAAGATGTGTCGAGTACAATGATGAGCTATACCACTTCACATTTCAAGAATCACTTATGGGTACGCTTGACAGTACAGGACAAAATTTAGATGAATTTCAGTTTTATACACTGGCTGAAGCTTTAACATTATCTTTGATGCAGGATGATAGCCAGGGTGCATTTGTGACATTTAGAGGAAATACATTTGTTGTCATTAAACAGGATAACCTTTATTGTATATGCGATTCTCACTCGAGAAATGTATCTGGCAGTGTTGATCCAAATGGCTCTAGTACTGTTATACATCATCAAACTATTGAGAATGTGTTACATCATTGTCTTCATCTTGCAGAATCTATGGCATGTCGAATAAATGATGTTTTTGAAATAACTGCCGTCACAGTATCTAAAGCATCTTCCACCGAATCATCCACCAAATCAGGAACTAGTCGTACAAGTTCACTATCAAACCAAAATACGAAAAAAGTTTCAGTCGGGAGTAGGATCACACTAGAGTCGTATTTCCAAGACCAGGAAAAGAGGACAAAAAGTTGGAGAATGAAAACTGACGATGGAAATAACACGGACACTTTTTCTGTTTCTATCTGTACAAGGAAAGAATATATGCGTAACTATATGAGAAGAATAAGACAGAGTTCTAAACAAGCCAGCTTTCAGAAAAAAGACAAGACAAGGAAGAGAGATGAAAGGCAAAATAATCCAAAAAAACACCGTGCGATAGACAAACAAAGCAAAGCCAATGCACGTGATAAAGATCCAGAAAAACAGAGACTAATAGATGTACAAAAGAAGGCTAATGCACGTGCAAAAAACCCAGAAAGGTACAAGGCCGTAGATCGACAAAGCAAGACTAATGCACGTGATAAAGATCCAGAAAAACAGAGGCTTATAGATGTACTAAAGAAGGCTAATGCACGTGCAAAAAACCCAGAAAGGTACAAGGCCGTAGATCGACAAAGCAAGACTAATGCACGTGATAAAGATCCAGAAAAACAGAGGCTTATAGATGTACAAAAGAAGGCTAATGCACGTGCAAAAAACCCAGAAAGGTACAAGGCCGTAGATCTGCAAAGCAAGGCTACTGCACGTGATAAAAATCCAGAAAAACACCGTGCGATAGATAAACAAAGCAAGACTACTGCACGAGATAAAAATCCAGAAAAACACCGTGCAATAGATAAACAAAGCAAGACTAATGCACGTGATAAAAATCCAAAAAAGTTACAGGAACTTGACCTAAAGAGCAAACAACGAGCCAGAAAAGATCCTCTATACCTCGAGCAAGAGCAGCTGGTGAAAAAGAAAGCTAGACTTGATCCATTGTTTTTACAAGCCGAAGCTAAAGCTGATGTTTCAAGGAAAAGGCAGTTACGCTTAAATAAAAACTTCCTTGAGAACGAAAGGTTAAAACAAGTAGAACGAAGGAAGCAAAACCCAATAGAACATAACACATTAGATAGAATACGAAAGGCAGATAATCGAAAACATGATTCATTTAGTGGTAATGAAAGACAAAAATACAAAAAGAGGCGTTTTGGAAATGATATCGCAGAATGCATAACTGTCTTCCAAAGAAAAATTCAGAGAGGGTCTGAATATGTGTGTACATGTTGTCAACAGACGTGGTTTAGTGAAAGTGTAAAAGAAAGTTGCCCGATTCCTGTTTTTCCACAATACACAGATTTCTATACAGGATTCAAATCAGTAGATGGTAAGGAATGGATTTGTCATACATGTTATGCCTCATTGAAGAAATGCAAAGTCCCAAAATTGTCGGTCAAGAATGGAATGAAATGGCCAGAAAAACCACCAGAATTAGACTTGCATCCACTAGAAGAACGCCTTGTAGCTCTGAGAATACCTTTTATGCAAATACGAGAATTACCACGAGGCGGACAATACTCTGTAAAAGGAAATGTAGTGAATGTCCCAATAGATATTCAGCCAACTATAAATGCATTACCAAGACAAATGGATGAACATTTCACAGTTGCTGTAAAACTGAAAAAAAGACTAACATATAAATCATGTGTTTTGTCGGAGAATGTTCGGCCTAACATGGTACTCTCTGCCCTTCATTGGTTGATGAACAACAGTGATTTGTATAAGAATTCTTGTATTAAAATTGATGATGATTGGGTTCAGAAAACAGCTGAAAGTGCTGAAGAATTTGTTCAAGAATTCACTAAAGTACAAGATAATGAATTAAATGTGCTGAAAAACCAATCTAGTTCTGTACCTACTGATAAATTCAAAATCAGACACTTCAAAGAGAATAATTCAGATAATAAAAGCTATGATGACAGCACTGATACTTGTGAGAAAGATGATAATTTCATTGAAATGAATGAAGATGAATGCGTTCAAGGCAATTCTGATACGCTCATTGATGAAGCTAACCTTGACACAAACAAAGAGCTAATCTTTGCACCAGGTGAAGGTCAGCGACCAATCGGTCTCTATCATGACGAAAATGCTGAGGTTCTATCATTTCCATCGATATATTGTGCACAAAAAAGGTTGGAAAACAATGAGCGACAAACACCTGTTTCATACAGTGATTTAGCAAAATGGGAACTTCGTAGTGTTGATCGAAGAGCTGCAGCATCTGTTCCAAATATATTTTTCAAATTGAACAAAATACAAAGAAAACAGGTAGCAGACAAAGTGAATTTGGCAATCCGCAGAAAAAAGAGTGACGGAAACAAAATTACTGCTTCAGATGCACAAAATCCTGAAATAGCAGACAAGATAGTAAGCTTAAATGAAGGCTACTATATCTTCAGAACTCTCAGAAATTCTCCAGCATATCTTTCTTCAAGAAAAAAAGACGTCTTTGCAATGATAAGACAGATAGGATTACCAACATGGTTTATGTCATTGTCTTCTGCCGATACTCGATGGAACGAGTTGCTTAAAACCCTTGCTGTGTTATCTGGCACACCTTGCTCTGACCAACAAATAAGAAATATGACTTGGTCTGAAAAAGTTAAACTTGTACAAAAAGATCCAGTGACATGCAGCCGATATTTTGATCATAGGGTTCAAGTATTTATGAATACTGTTTTGAAAAGTGAACATGCTCCAATTGGAAGTGTAACAGACACTTTTCAACGTATAGAATTTCAGAACAGAGGTTCTCCACATGTTCACATGATGATCTGGACTGAAAATGCACCCAAATACAACATCGATTCAGAAGAAGATATTATTCGATATGTTGATAAATATGTGACGTGTTCTCTTGATGTAGATGATGACATGCAGGAGTTTATCAAAATGCAAGTACACAAACATTCTAAAACTTGCAAGAAAGGTGGCAGATCTGTGTGTAGATTTGGATTTCCACTTCCCCCACTTCCAACCACTATGTTATTGGAACCACTTGAAACAGATATTGACGAATACAGACAGAAATACTCGGAAATTCATGCTAGAATGAATGAATTCAAAGATGGATGTGACATGTCTTATGAAGAGTTTCTAACAGAAGTTGTACAAATTGAAGAGGCAGAGTACATTAAGTGTATAAGAAGTTCACTGAAAGGACCAAAGATATTTTTAAAAAGAGAACCGAAAGAAATGAGGGTAAATTACTACAATACCACAGTACTACAAGCATGGAAAGCAAATCTCGACTTGCAATTTGTTTTAGACCCATATGCCTGTGCAATGTACATTGTATCATACATAAGCAAATCACAAAGAGGTATGAGCACTATGTTAGAACAAGCTTCAAAAGAGGCAGCAGAAGGAAACATGGATCTTAAACGTCAAGTCAGACATATTGGAAACGAATTTCTCAATTTTGTAGAAATAAGTGCCCAAGAAGCATCATATCTTGTACTACAAATGCCCTTGACCCGAGCTTCTCGTGAAGTCGTATTCATTAATACATCGTTACCTAAAGATAGAGTGTTCCTTCTGAAAAGCCAAGAACAACTGAAAGATCTTCCCAAAAACTCTACAGATATTGAATCTGACAATATCATCAAGCGGTATGCAAGGAGACCAAAGAAGCTAGAGAACTATTGCCTTGCTGATTATGTTTCTGAGTTGGATGTGAAACACAAAAAACCAAAGCAAAGTTTAGAAAATGATCATAATGATGATGATGATGATACAGGACATCATTCAGATGAAGATGACCACTCTGAATCCGAGAGTGATACAGAATTCAATAATGAAAACACAATTATGAAGTTGCGGGGTGGCATTACAATCGGGAAACGCAAGAACCCTAGAATCATTCGATATCTCAGGTATAGCAAAACTACTAATGCTGAAAACCATTACAGAGAAAAACTATTACTGTTTGTACCATGGAGAAATGAAGAGCAAGATTTATTAAGTGGTCATGAATCATATGAAGAACACTTCAACAGCAGACAACAACAGATATTACCTATTATTGACAAATATGAACATCATGTTGAGGAACTAGACATGGCTAGACATCAGGCAGAGGAAGACATAGTCTCAGAGTTTGATACTGTTGCACCTAACACTGAACAAGTGCAAGCAGAAGATGCAGAACAATCAATTGATCACTCTGAAGAGTTCATTCACTATGTACCACCAGAACCATCACACAGAACAGTAGACATTGGTCAAGACCTAAACCTACCAGAAAGTACAGTATCAGTTGAAACAAGATCAGTACTTTTGCCAGATAATGAATATATGACATTGCTCCGTTCTTTGAACAAAAAGCAAAGGGAATTTTTAGCCCACCATCATCAGATGGTGGGCTATTCAAATCGCCCTGCGTCCGTGGTCCGTGGTCCGTCCGTCCGTCCCTCCGTCCGTCCCTCCGTCCGTCCCTCCGTCCGTAAACAATTCTTGTTATCGCTATTTCTCAGAAAGTACTGAAGGGATCTTTCTCAAATTTCATATGAAGGTTCCCCTTGGTGCCTAGTTATGCATACTGCGTTTTGAGACCAATCGGAAAACAACATGGCCGACAGGCAGCCATCTTGGATTTTGACAATTGAAGTTTGTTATCGCTATTTCTCAGAAAGTACTGAAGGGATCTTTCTCAAATTTCATATGTAGGTTCCCCTTGGTGCCTAGTTATGCATATTGCGTTTTGAGACCAATCGGAAAACAACATCGCCGACAGGCAGCCATCTTGGATTTTGACAATTGAAGTTTGTTATCGCTATTTCTGAGAAAGTACTGAAGGGATCTTTCTCAAATTTCATATGAAGGTTCCCCTTGGTGCCTAGTTATGCATATTGCATTTTGAGACCAATTGGATAACAACATGGCCGACAGGCAGCCATCTTGGATTTTGACAATTGAAGTTTGTTATCGCTATTTCTGAGAAAGTACTGAAGGGATCTTTCTCAAATTTCATATGAAGGTTCCCCTTGGTGCCTAGTTATGCATATTGCGTTTTGAGACCAATCAGGGAAAAAAATGGCCGACAGGCAGCCATCTTGGATTTTGACAATTGAAGTTTGTTATCGCTATTTCTCAGAAAGTACTGAAGGGATCTTTCTCAAATTTCATATGTAGGTTCCCCTCGGTGCCTGGTTATGCATATTGCATTTTGAGACCAATCTGAAAATAACATGGCCGACAGGCAGCCATCTTGGATTTTGACAATTGAAGTTTATTATCGCTATTTCTCAGAAAGTACTGAAGGGATCTTTCTCAAATTTCATATGTAGGTTCCCCTTGGTGCCTCTTTATGCATATTGCGTTTTGAGACCAATCGGAAAACAACATGGCCGACAGGCAGCCATCTTGGATTTGACAATTGAAGTTTGTTATCACTATTTCTGAGAAAGTATTTAAGGGATCTTTCTCAAATTTCATATGTAAGTTTCCCTTGGTGCCTAGTTATGCATATTGCGTTTTGAGACCAATCTGAAAACAACATGGCCGATAGGCAGCCATCTTGGATTTTGACAACTGAAGTTTGTTATCGCTATTTCTGAGAAAGTACTGAAGGGATCTTTCTCAAATTTCATATGTAGGTTCCCCTTGGTCCCTTGTATTGCATTTTTGGACCAGTCTGTCCTGAAAACAACCTGGCAAACAAACAGCCATTATCGTTAAATCTCAAATTTCTTATATAGCTAGGATTCCCTTGTTTGAAAAGTACTGGAGGGATATCTCAATTTGCACAGATTAGTAAAAGGAAGGGAAAAATAGAGAGAAGATCAATCTGACATAGAACCTATAAAGATCATTCAATGGTGGGCGCCAAGATCCCTCTGGGATCTCTTGTGATAATTGAAGTTTGTTATCGCTATTTCTGAGAAAGTACAGAAGGAATCTTTCTCAAATTTCATATGTAAGCTCCCCTTGGTGTCTAGTTATGCGTATTACATTTTTTGAGACCAATCGGAAAACAACATGGCCGACAGGCAGCCATCTTGGATTTTGACAATTGAAGTTTGTTATCGCTATTTCTGAGAAAGTGCTGAAGGGATCTTTCTCAAATTTCACATGTAGGTTCCCCTTGGTGCCTTGTTATGCATATTGCATTTTGAGACCAATCGGAAAACAACATGGCCGACAGGCAGCCATCTTGGATTTTGATAATTGAAGTTTGTTATCGCTATTTCTGAGAAAGTACAGAAGGGATCTTTCTCAAATTTCATATGTAAGCTCCCCTTGGTGTCTAGTTATGCATATTGCATTTTTTGAGACCAATCGGAAAACAACATGGCCGACAGGCAGCCATCTTGGATTTTGACAATTGAAGTTTGTTATCGCTATTTCTGAGAAAGTGCTGAAGGGATCTTTCTCAAATTTCACATGTAGGTTCCCCTTGTTGCCTAGTTATGCATATTGCATTTTGAGACCAATCGGAAAACAACATGGCCGATAGGCAGCCATCTTGGATTTTGATAATTGAAGTTTGTTATCGCTATTTCTGAGAAAGTACAGAAGGGATCTTTCTCAAATTTCACATGTAGGTTCCCCTTGGTGCCTAGTTATGCATATTGCATTTTGAGACCAATCGGAATTCAACATGGCCGACAGGCAGCCATCTTGGATTTTGATAATTGAAGTTTGTTATCGCTATTTCTGAGAAAGTACAGAAGGGATCTTTCTCAAATTTCACATGTAGGTTCCCCTTGGTGCCTAGTTATGCATATTGCTTTTTGAGACCAATCGGAATTCAACATGGCCGACAGGCACCCATCTTGGATTTTGACAATTGAAGTTTGTTATCGCTATTTCTGAGAAAGTACTAAAGGGATCTTTCTCAAATTTCATATGTAAGCTCCCCTTGGTGTCTAGTTATGCATATTGCATTTTGAGACCAATCGGAAAACAACATGGCCGACAGGCAGCCATCTTGGATTTTGACAATTGAAGTTTTTTATCGCTATTTCTGAGAAAGTGCTGAAGGGATCTTTCTCAAATTTCACATGTAGGTTCCCCTTGGTGCCTAGTTATGCATATTGCATTTTGAGACCAATCGGAAAACAACATGGCCGACAGGCAGCCATCTTGGATTTTGATAATTGAAGTTTGTTATCGCTATTTCTGAGAAAGTGCTGAAGGGATCTTTCTCAAATTTCATATGTAAGCTCCCCTTGGTGTCTAGTTATGCATATTGCATTTTGAGACCAATCGGAAAACAACATGGCCGACAGGCAGCCATCTTGGATTTTGACAATTGAAGTTTGTTATCGCTATTTCTGAGAAAGTGCTGAAGGGATCTTTCTCAAATTTCACATGTAGGTTCCCCTTGGTGCCTTGTTATGCATATTGCAATTTGAGACCAATCGAAATTCAACATGGCCGACAGGCAGCCATCTTGGATTTTGATAATTGAAGTTTGTTATCGCTATTTCTGAGAAAGTGCTGAAGGGATCTTTCTCAAATTTCACCTGTAGGTTCCCCTTGGTGCCTAGTTATGCATATTGCTTTTTGAGACCTATCGGAAAACAACATGGCCGACAGGCAGCCATCTTGGATTTTGACAATTGAAGTTTGTTATCGCTATTTCTGAGAAAGTGCTGAAGGGATCTTTCTCAAATTTCATATGTAGGCTCCCCTTGGTGCTTAGTTATGCATATTGCATTTTGAGACCACTCGGAAAACAACATGGCCGACAGGCACCCATCTTGGATTTTGACAATTGAAGTTTGTTATCGCTATTTCTGAGAAAGTACAGAAGGGATCTTTCTCAAATTTCACATGTAGGTTCCCCTTGGTGCCTAGTTATGCATATTGCTTTTTGAGACCAATCGGAATTCAACATGGCCGACAGGCACCCATCTTGGATTTTGACAATTGAAGTTTGTTATCGCTATTTCTGAGAAAGTACTAAAGGGATCTTTCTCAAATTTCATATGTAAGCTCCCCTTGGTGTCTAGTTATGCATATTGCATTTTGAGACCAATCGGAAAACAACATGGCCGACAGGCAGCCATCTTGGATTTTGACAATTGAAGTTTTTTATCGCTATTTCTGAGAAAGTGCTGAAGGGATCTTTCTCAAATTTCACATGTAGGTTCCCCTTGGTGCCTAGTTATGCATATTGCATTTTGAGACCAATCGGAAAACAACACATGGCCGACAGGCAAAGCACAGGTTTTGCTTGGTTTTTATTT